>NC_138549.1:5730380-5755380 GCF_964273705.1 Natrix helvetica | reverse complement strand
CCTCCTCCTTTCCTCCTTTTTCCTTTCCTCCCCCTCCCTCCCCCTCCTCTCCTCTTCCTCCGCCTTTCTCTTTTCTCCTCACTCTGGCCCTCCTTACTCCTGCCCTTACAGCCCACCCTCAATCATTTGTCTGAAATATTATAGGTTCTTTTAATTATAGGGGGTTAGACTAGAAGACATCCAAGGTCCCTTCCAACTCTGTTATTCCATTCCATTCCACTCCATTCCATTCCATTCTGTTCTATTCTTCATTCCAATACATTCTATTCTATTCTATTCCTGAATCTTCTTTGCCTTCTTGCCTTCATTTCCCTCTTCTTCCTCCCTAGAAAGATCTGAAGTAAACTTATGAAATAAGTTACCTATGTACCCTGGAACATTCAGTGGGTGATACTTGGTAGTTCTTATTTAACTGAAATATATCCTTACCCTTGTACTTCAAACTACATATCGGAGTCATTTTCCCTTGACTGCTGTCCAGGCTCATAGCTGAAAGATTGTAGTTGAAATAAGGTCAGTTGGTGCTCTTGGTGGAGAAGAGGCACCTGGCAACACCTTGAAGCAATAATGATCTTCTAGCTATACAGGAGTTGGCAACCTGTGGCTCTGGAGCCACATGTGGCTCTTTCATCCCTCTGCTGTGGCTCCCTGTCTCCAGTCGGCTCCACAATTGGTAGAGCTTTCGATTAGGACAGGTAGAGGAAAACAGATGCCGCACTAGGAGGAGACTCTATGGTGGGGGGAACCGGACTTCTGGTCTGCAGAAGAAAAATAATGCCTTGCTAGGATGAGACTCTATGGTGGGGGAATCGGACTTCCAGTGAGCTCCAGAATTGAAAGGAGAGCTTCCAGTTAGGACCTTTGTGAATCTTTGAATGTTTAACCTCTGAGCTATACCATCTGGGAAAGACAATATCAGTTAAGCTTCCCAAACACACCTGCATTTTTTCCCTGCGTTTTTCCAAAAATATGGTTCCAGACCAGGTGGAAAATCTGGAGAATAAATCCGCTGGTATAAAGCATACATAATTTTCATTGCAATTGGCCTTGAAGGAAGTGTTTGCCACTTGTTGACTTGACTGAATTTCTATTGACTCAAGGATTGTGAAGACCCAAAGGAGCACCACACATTTGCAACTAAGCTAGATGAAAAGTCTTGAACAAATGCTATTCAATTGCTCTGTCCCATCAGCGGCCAGCAGAGCTGGCAGCAGAGTTGGACAGTGAGGAGGTTGGAGAGGAACATGGGTGAGTCCTGAAGGCTGGGGAAGGCTCAGACGAGGGCTCTGCATCAGAGGCAGATATAGGACCAAGGACATCTGGCAGTTCTCAATTGCCTTTAGAGTCAGACATCAGTGAGGCAGAGGAACAGCTGGAGCCTGTTCCCAGTGTGGGCCTGTGCAGAGCTGCAAGAAGAAAAGAACAACTCAGAAATCAGGGTCGACTTGGGAGTAAAGCCAAAGGTGGACAATGAATGGCCCCTCCCTTAAGAAATAAAAGAGGAGTGAAAGGGGAGTGGGCTTTTGCAGGAAACTGTTCATTCGTTCATTCGTTTCAGGAGTGTGAAGATCTGTCCGTGAATCTCAGAGACTCTGTACCAAGTCTTTATTTGACCAGCACTGCATGACAGCTTTCCAAGTAAGATAAGGTCTGTGGTCATAGCTTCACCTTTGAGAGACTGTTTACCAGGCCTTGGCTGAATGTGAATGAGAGGAATTCACATCCATTTAATAAAAGGGGTTTTGCCGGGACCAGGAATCTGTTTCGTGCTTTTTGGGGAAGCCTAGGTCAGAACAGGAATTTTGTTTCTTCACCAAATTGTCTGGTCATAATTTTGGGGGGTTAATTCCATAGGATAATTTCCTCCTCTAATTGCAAACCATGGGCAGGTGCTTTTGATGAAGATAACGCGTAATGCTCCTGACTCATTAGCCGGCTAAATGCGGCAGAGCAATTCGGCTGAATGTGAAAATATGCTGCATAGCAAACCAAGCATAAAATAATTTAGTCTGTATTGCGCAGCCCCTCTCTCTACCTGACAAAGTACTTTGGCGAGAATTGCAAGCGTCCATTGATAGCTTATTCAAGGTCTGCCGAATAAGCTTTCTCTGCATTTGCTTAGGAAATGGGAACGTATTCCCTGCTCAATGCTTGGAAGTCTTTTTTTTTGGGGGGGGGGGACTCACTTTGATAGCTTTGATTAATCATTGGGAAGTGGGAATGGGGCAGTCATTTTAGTCTACATCTTATGTCCATAGTATGGCAATTTAGCAGTTCTGTTACATTTGGTGAAGAGAATAAATACTGCTATAAAATACTAATGGCTGGAATCTTGTGTGCAAAGTCCAACAGTAAGTCTGTTTACAATGTACAGTCTCTTTGTAAACACACTCAAATGTGTTGTGTTAGATACGGAGATGCAAATCAGAAACTGTTCCTTTTGAATCACATCTCTTCTGTGCACTTACTTGGTGTGTATTTAGAGACTTAGTCTTAGGCTTAGAATAACTTTATTGTCACTTCAAATGTACACTAATCGGCATACTTTAAAATGAAATTTCATTGCATGCAGCTCTCAAAGGGTCACCACCTCCAAAATACACTACATAAACAAGACAAAAATATAAACAAACAAGCAAATAATTATGCATACACCCTCATATATTATAGGACACAGAAAAACAACACAGTTTAGTTCAGATGTATACATGTCCATGGTGAGAAAAATGAATCTTGACAGTTTATTTCTAGCAGGACTTCCCGATTCTGTAATAGCTTTGTTCCGTATGCCATTTGTCTGGTAAACTCTGGTACAAGTACAGTATATATATGAACCAGACTCTGTATTTATCTGTATTTATTTATTTTTATTTATTGTATTCTATTATGTAGTGTATATTGGAGGTGGTGACCCTTTGAGAGTTGTATGCAATGAAATTTCACTTTAATGTATGCCAATTAGTGCACATTCAAAGTGACAATAAAGTTATCAATCTATTCTATTCTATTCTATTCTATTCTATTCTATTCTGTTCTGTTCTGTTCTGTTCTGTTCTGTTCTATTATATCAATTCCTATTCCTATTCCTATTCCTACTCCTACTCCTACTCCTATTCCATTCCTGTTCTGTTCTGTTCTGTTCTGTTCTGTTCTGTTCTGTTCTGTTCTACTCTACTCTACTCTACTCTACTCTACTCTACTCTACTCTACTCTACTCTACTCTACTCTACACTAAAGTCTTGAGGTTCTGCAAGGAACAAATATTTACCAAAAGGAGAAGTGGTGAAATGATCTGGGTGCTTCTGCCTACTTAGTTACACAGAAGTTACAAAGATGTAAAGTTACATCTTTACATGCGAAGGCCAACTGAACAATGTTGAAAATGCTGCGGAAGAAGGGTATGTTGTAAAATTAGAAGAGATGGGGTTAAGATTTCATGGTGATGAATGAATGTGGCCTGAATATGAAAAAAGGAAGTGATCAATATAAAAAAAAAAGTATCAGTAAAGTGATGGCCTATTAAAAAAAATGAAAACCAAATTGCAAAACAGATATATGAAAGGCAGAATTAATGAGCTGAGAGGTAGGGGAAAGACTAGGAAAGTCATGGTTGAATGGAGTTGATGAGGACATAAAAACATAGATGTAAAGATTGCAGAATAAAAGGCAATATATTAAACAGTATGTGGAGGTATTGGACACAAGGAGAGTTTGCAACGATGCAAAAATACGGAGAAGTTTAGTGAAGGGTTTGATGTAAACTACATCCAGTTAATAATCTTCTTCTTACTTCTCATCTCCCATATTTAATTTCTTTGCTTACTATTCCTCACTCTTCCCCTGCAGTTCACATAATGTTGCTTTACCCAGGAGGGGAAAAGTGTGATGGATATGTGTGCATGTAAAACTGCCTGCTGTTCCCATTGCCGATTGTCCACCGGAGACAAGATTTTTGCTGATTGATTTTCTCTATTGAAAGAAAAACTGGATAGGATAGGAAACATGCACCTTTTTGAAAGTACCTTCTTCCCAACAGAAACATGTGAAATAATGCATTGCATTTGTTCCCTCTTTTCTCTTTGTCTCACCTAAGGAGGGTGGAACATGTCATTGGTGCTTATTTCGCTGAACTGCACTGCAAAATATGAGAAGGAGGAGGGAGAGAAGGATGAATAGATGGATAGAAGGGGGAAGGGGGAATAGATAGATAGATATAGATAGATAGACGGACGGACGGACGGACGGACGGACGGACAGACAGACAGACAGACAGACAGACAGACAGATAGATAGATGAATGGGTAGAAGGAAGAGAGGGAGGATAGATAGATAGATGATAGATAGATAGATAGATAGATAGATAGATAGATAGATAGATAGATGATAGATAGATAGATGAATGGGTGGAAGGAAGAGAGGGAGGATCGATCGATCGATAGATAGATAGATAGATAGATAGATAGATGGATGGATGGATGGATAGATGAGAGAGAGAGAGAGGGAGGGAGGCAGGCAGGCAGGCAGGCAGGCAGGCAGGCAGGCAGGCAGGCAGGCAGGCAGGCAGGCAGGCAGGCAGGCAGGCAGGCTCAAGATTGACTCAGCCTCCCATCCTTCTGAGGTCAGTAAAGTGAGGGGGAAAGATGCTGAGTTTATAAACTCCTTAGAGTGTTCTGTAAAATAGAGAAGCAGCCTAGAACTAACGAGAGATTTTCTAATGGTGAGAACAATCCACCAGTGGAACAACTTGCCTCCAGAAGTTGTGGGTGCTCCATTCCTGGAGGTTTTTAAGAAGAGACTGGGCAGCCACTTGTCTGAAATGGTTTAGGGTCTCCTGCTTGAGCAGGGGGTCGGATTAAATGACTCCAGGGTCCCTCCCAATTCTGTTATTCTACAAATCTATGAAGTTCAATAGATATACGTCCAGCCAAGCCACAGACCACTGGGAGAAATGCCATCCACTGATGGGGAGTAATAAAATCAAACCAGTCACTGAGCCCTTTATAACGATCTGAAATGCTGTTATTACACATTACTATATATTAATGCTTATTGGTAATTCAATCAGAGTGGAGTTTGCATCCCTATAAATAATGTACACTTCTGTTACTTATGAAAGAGGATAATTGCTTTCTGGCAATAGAACATTTCTCAGACTAATTGACTGTTTTCCATATCTCACCCTCTTGTTCCAAGGGCAGTCCCAGTTTTTCTTATCTGCGAATTGTGGCGCTTCCTTGTTTTATGACTATGAGGTTTCATATGCCACAGTTGTATGTTAATTACGCTCTTGAATTAGATGTTGAAGTCAATTTGTTATGGGAAGGAAGAGTCCCTTGCCCATTTTGGTTTGGCTTCAGCAGAACAATAGTATAAGAACATTGTTCAACTTGGGAGTCAAAGCTTTCAACTGTGTTGTGGCCCGCCAGCAGCCAGCACAGATGGCAGCAGATTCGGACAGTGAGGAGGTTGGGGAAGAACCTGGGCCAGTCCTGGAGTCTGGGGAAGGCTCTGATGAGGGCTCTGCATCAGAGGCAGAGAGGGGGCCAGGACCGTGTGCCAGTTATCAGATGCCTTCAGAGTCAGACATCAGTGAGGCAGATGAACAGCTGAAGCCTGTTCCCAATGTGTGCATGCGCAGAGTTGCCAGACGAAGGGAACAGCTAAAGAACAGGGGTCGACTTGGAAGTAAGGCCACAGGTGGACGGTGAATGGACGGTGAATTTTATTTCCCAGAGGAAATAAAAGAGGAACGAAAGGGGAGTGGAGTTTGTAGGAGACAATTAGTTCACTTAATTGGTCCGTGACTCCCCAAAACTCCTTGCCAACTTTTGCAGATATCGGCCTGGCAGCTCTCCAAGCCAGAGAAGGTCTGTGACTGTAAATCCTCCCTCGAAAGACTTTGCTGGATGTGAAGGAGCAGAATTCACAGTAAATTAATAAAAGGTTTTTTTTGTCAGGACCAAGAGTTTGCTTCATGCTCTTGGGAAGCCTCGGTTAGAGCACTTTGTATCTGAAGCATAACCAAAATATTGCCTCCCCCCGCCCGCCTCGCTCGGCTGAGATTAAAAGTAATACAGAAGTGTCTTCTCCTCCTCCACAATTACTTTAGCAACTTGCTTTCTTAAATGTGTGAGTGATCGCCGGTGCAAAATTGCAGCTGTGCTGATTGTAATCAGCCCCAAATAGATTGGTCGCATTATACCAGTCTTGGTTCATCAGCTTCCATCAGCTTCAGGGTTTTTCTGCCGATTGATGAAATGGCCATCTCATCTTTTGGATAAAAATTCTTCTCCGTCTACATCTGCAACGATGCTCTTCTCTTTCATTTCTAAACAGTTTCCTTTGCTGCATTTTTCTTTCTTTCTTTCCACGTCCTAGAACTGGTGTGTCAAACTCAAGGCCCCTGGAAGCAGCAAAGGACTGGCCTGTGGTGAATCTGCCAGGAAAGACGGCCCTCCGGAGCGCCATGTTTGCTGGCAAATGGAGCTTGGGAGCCTTTTTTCTGTGGCAGAGCACTTGGGACATCACAGACAGCCCTGACTTGAGTGACATCAAGCTGGCCACACCCACCCTGGCCACACATCCCTGCCCCCCTACCACTTTATAAGGTTTTTGTAAGGCCACACTTGGAAGAATGCACCCAGTTTTGTTCGACATGATGTAGAAAAGATGTGGAGTCTCTAGAAAGAGCACAGAGAAGAGCAACAAAGATGATTAGGGGCCTGGAGTCTAAAACATATGAAGAACTGAATACTGGGTATGTTTAGTCTGAGGAAAAGAAGGATTAGGGGTGACTTGATAGTAGTGTTCTAATATCTCAGAGGCTGCCACAAAGAAGAGGGAGTCAACCTATTCTCCAGAGCACCAGGGCAAGAAGCACTGAGTGGAAACTAATTAAGGAGAGAAGCAACTTAGAACTAAGGAGAAATTTCCTGACAATGAGAACAATTAATCAGTGGAACAACTTGCCTCCAGAAGTTATGAATGCTCCAACAACACTGGAAGTTTTTAAGAAGAGTTTGGACAACCATTTGTCTGAAACGATGTAGGGTTTCCTGCCTGAACAAAGGATTGGACTAGAAGACCTCCAAGGTCCCTTCCAACTCTGTTATTCTATTTCAAAGGTCAAACACAGCCCTGATGAGGCCCTCAATGAAATCGAGTTTGATACCCCTGTCCTAGAAAATGTGAATGTTCTTGGGTTGGTTTGGATTACGTTGCTTTACGATAGGACCAGAATATCCAGTTAATGCTCTAATCCAATTGGAAAGAAAAAGAACTCCCTCCCCCTAGTTCTAACAGATTACACAAATGTCCACCTCAATTTGCACTGATTTATTGATTCAATTGAAATCTTCTCAAAGTCATAGAAAGAAGTCAATGAAACTCATGACACAACAGTACTTTTTTTGGCAGTGTATTTGACTGCATTTGTAATTCAAAATTTTGCTCCTAGTATGAGAAGCTAACAGGATATTTGGCATAGGAAATCCTCCACTTAACCATTGTTAACTGATGTTGTTGTAATAGGCATTTGATGCTGTCTCTCCAACTTTTCCGGGTCTGCCTCATGTTCTTTGATCTTTTCCTTCCTTTTTGTATACATCTTGTATGATGTAGAATCCCAAGATGCCCTCTCCGGCTGAACAAACCACTTTATGTTCTGATCTAGGCTTCCCCCAAAAGCACAAAGCAAATTCCTGGTCCTGACAAAACCTCTTTTATTAATTGAATGTGAATTCCTCTCATTCACATTCAGCCAAGGTCTGGCAAACAGTCTTTCAAAAGAATATTTATGACCACAGACCTTATCTAGTTTGGAAATCTGCCATGTAAATATTTTCTAAATGCAGTGCTGTGCAAGGAAAGACTTGGCACAGAGTCTCTGAGATTCACGGACAGATCTTCACACTCCTGGAATGAATGAATGAATGAATGAACAAACAAACGAACAAATGAATGAATTGTTACCTACAAAAGCTCACCCCCCTTTCCCTCCTCTTTTATTTCCTATGGGAGGGGCCATTCACCATCCACCTGTGACTTTACTCCCAAGTCAACCCTGATTTCTGAGTTGTTCCTTTCTTCTGGCAGCTCTGCTCATCCGCACACTGGGAACAGGCTCCAGCTATTCCTCTGCCTCACTGCTGTCTAGCTCTAAAGGCAGCTGAGAACTGCCAGACGGCCTTGGCCCCATCTCTGCCTCCGACACAGAGCCCTCGTCCGAGCCTTCCCCATCTCCAGGGCTGGCCTATGTTCCTCCCCAACCTCCTGTCCGACTCTGCTGCCAGCAAAACACAAAATTCTATTTGTATTTTTATTCTTTTATTCCCGTTCTTGCTTTGTTTGGCAAATTCTAATAAATAAATACATAAATAAAAATAAAAATAATGCTTCTGAGCCAGTGAGATACTAAATATTTTTTTATCATTAAAATATGAACAAAATGCCTTTTCTCCAGGCGAAAGGGCAATTGCACTGGATCCCTCATTAGAGCTGAAATTGATTATTTCATTTAGACGGCATAAAAATAAATGATTTTAGAAATCCAGTTGTTGTTGTTTTTTACTTCCAGTCAGGAGATGATGATTTAATGAAATGCAAGAAAGTGCAGAACATCACAGGAACTTTTCCAATATTTTCCAAAGGGAGTGGCGGTGATTTTTGGAAATATTTTCTAGTAGCTGGTGAAAATGACAGGAATTAAATTATGACATGCACAACAGTTGATGGTTTCTTTATGCTTCTCCTACTGTTTATTTTAAATGGGAATTATTGTGAGCTTAAACAGACTTGCAGACCCACAAACCTAGCTACCTACAAGGTGTTGGACATTCTAGGATAACTATTCATGTTAAAATGCAGATTTCTTAAAGCTCTACATATCTTTGCTGGCAAAGTACATGGCCTGCCATTTCTTTATATTCACTTATTCACTCTCTTGCAACAGAGACTGAACAATTAATTTGGAAAAGTAGTCTGTTCCAGCCCTTTTAATAAATCAAAAGTAGAATGGAATGGAATAGAATAGAATAAAATAAGAGTAGAGCAAATTAGAATAGAGTAGAATAGAATTAAGACTGAAAGAATAGAACAGAATATAGAAGAGAGTAAAGTAGAGTAGAGTAGAGTAGAGTAGAGTAGAGTAGAATAGGAGTAAAGTTGAATAGAGTAGGGTAGAGTAGAATAAGAGTAAAGTAATGTAAAGTAGAGTAGAGTAGAATAGATGATGGAATAGAAGAATAGAATAGAATAGAATAGAATAGAATAGAATAGAATAGAATAGAATAGAATAGAATAGAATAGGTTCTTTATTGGCCAAGTGTGATTGGACACACAAGGAATTTGTCTCTGGTGCAGAAACTTCCACTGTCCATTCAAAGCAGCAAACTAATAATAATCATAATGTGATACCCATAAGAGGAGGTAGTAGAGAAGATGAGAAGGATACTAATAATGACATAGCCATACAATATGGGTAAACATGCTTAGACATAAAACAATACTGTGAGGATTAGGTGTTTGGAAGAGTGATGGCACAAAGGAAGAAACAGTTTTTATGTCTTGTTGTTTTGGCATGCAATACTCTAGAGGAGTTGAAACAGTTTATATCCATGATGTGATGGGTTTGTAGATGTTTTCTCAGCCTTCCTTCTGACCCTCACAATAAACTATTGTCATCTTTTGGCTTTCCTTAATAAAAGAATGTTACACAAATCTCAAAGTTTGTATTGTGTTTAGTGAAACCCCAAAGTGGGTGTAGTAGTTGATGTTAGAGAAAGGAATATGGAAGGTATTGAATCCAGAAGTGCTCTCATTCTCTCTCTCTCTCTCTCTCTCTCTCTCTCTCTCTCTCCCTCCCTCCCTCCCTCCCTCCCTCCCTCCTTCCCTTGTCCCCCCTCTCTTTCTCCACACATATTTTGGCTGAATGAAATTTGAGAACTTGATGTTGTCGATTGTTCCCAGGGAACACCTCTTTCCATTAAGAATCCAATGGAGAGGAACTGATGATAAAGATTTGGGTTTTGTTTAATTTTGTTTTAAAGAGGGGGGGGGAGTGGAGAAATCTAATTATGATGGACAAATCAATTCAGGCATCTCATTACACTTGCCTAAGGAGACCCTACAGGAAGGGTAGACACATCAGTTGAGTCAGTCTCTCAGTCACAATGCTCACAAATATTCTAAGGGTAGTAACATTTTCAGAGGCCGGTGCCATTATTTTATGCTCAACATTCCCCCCCCCCCATGAGACAGTGATGCAAATATTTCCAGATGATCAAATTTTGTAGGGTTTGCTGAAGCCCATCACAAGATCTAAAGCACTGATGATGTTACCTACAGTAGTTTGGGTAATGAAATATCTGTAAGAAAACAACCAAGCTCAGAAAGCACCAAGGACTCCTTCATTTCAGCCCTGAGCTACAAATATTCACAGCCATGGTGGTGTAGTGGTTTGAATGCGGTATTGCAGGCTAATTCTGCCAACTGCCAGCAGTTCGATCCTGACTGGCTCAAGGTTGACTCAGCCATCCATCCTTCCGAGGTCAGTAAAGTGAGGACCAAGATTGTTGGGGGGATATTCTGAGTTTCTAAACTGCTTAGAGATGGCTGTATAGACTATATAAGTTGAAGTGCTAGTGCTATTCTTTTTTGGTTTACATTTTTGCTTATACAGTATATATGGTTAATGGGTTGATTGATTGATTGATTGATTGGTTGATTATGGGCTAACAAGTTGCTGTTAATTCTTAGCAACCACATATTTTCTGCATGGTGATCTGCCAGAGTTTTGGCGTGTGACTAGTATTATGTGATAAATCCAGGAGCAAAAGCACAGCACATGGAGTCTTTAGGCAAATAACAGTGGTTTATATAGAACTGTATACAGGCATATACATGCAGGAGATAAATTGGAGTGGGGTGGGAATGGAGATTTTTGCAGTAACCTTCCCCTGACATGCCCACCAAGCCACACACCCCAAGCCATGCCCACAGAACTGGTAGTATAAAAAAATTCAACCCCACCCCTGGTCTCAATACCTTTTTTTTATAGTGTGATGACCAAAACTGGATGCAGTACTCTAGGTGTGGTCTTACTAACGCTTTATAGAGTGGTATTAGTACCTCCCTTGATCTTGATTGTATTCCTCTGTTAAGGAAACATTAAACCTTTCTCAGGAACTCTTGCATGACTTTTTTTCTTTAAAAAAGAATAAGATTTAAAAGACATAATGCCTAGTACAGTCCTTGTACTCATAGCAAGAGAGTAAAGGTTCTGCCTCTGGATGGAATCCCTTAAGACATTCTAGTTAGCAGGACATTTTGCTTATAGAATTGATCTTTGTTTTAGTTGATCATTTTCTCTTTGCCAAAATCATCTACCCCCCCCCCCCAAAAAAAAAAAGAACAAGAAAAAGTGAGAGCACTCCAATCAGAAGAATGGAGATGAGCACTGTGGTTAGACTGGAGGAGGTTGCTAAAGTACTGGTTTGTATTCATCAATATCCCATCTGTTCCATTTCAAGGCAACGTATGGTATATTATTAGCTGTGGTTAGAGAAATCCATTGTCTGGAAGACTTAAGTCCACTCAAAGCAGAACAAGAGATTTGCCTCTGTTCTTTTGGACATTGTTGGGCCTTCACTTTCCTTTCCCCTTCTCCTTTCTACCTTTCCCTTTCTGCCCTTCCTTTCCCTTCCCTTCCCTTTTTATTTTCCTTCCCTTCCCTCCCCTTCCTTCTTTCCCTTTCCTTTCCTCTCCTCTCCTTCCCTTTCTTTTCTTTCCTTTCCTTCCCCTTTTATTTTCCTTCCCTTCCCTTCCCTCTCCGCTCTCCTCCCCTCCCTTCTCTTCTCTTCCCTCCCCTTCCTTTCCTTCCCTTCCCTCTCCCATCACCTCTTCCCTACCTCCCCTTCTTTTCCTCCCCTTCCCTCTTTGTGTATTGCAATCTCACCTTTTTTCTTTTTTAGTTCTTGCTTGCTTTCTCCAAATACCTTGTTTGTAATTCATTGCTTTGTGTATTTTCCTCTTACAGTAATCCCGTAGAGATGTGAAGAATCCTAAAGTTATGAGCAGGTCAGTCAAGCAAACAGCCCCTCGGTCTTCAGGGGAGACAGTTTTAACATTTGACTACCTGAAAGGTTGTCATACAGACAACCTTTCTCTTGTCACGTGGATCAGTAGCTGCCTGCTCCTTTCCATGAAACTGAGAAGCCAAAAATCACTCACCTCTGGAGTTCCTTTGTACGCTTGTTTTATTTCAGTTGGAAAGTAAAGGAGATCATAAAATCTTGGAAATTAAAAAAATAAACATTGTAATTTTATTGGCATCATGTGCTATACTTTGTTTTCTTGCTGGCATTTTTTTTAAAAAATAAACTTTTATGGTCTACAGTATTACCAGACCTTACAAATGCTAAAAAATAAATAAATCCTACCAATAAGAATTTGAAAAACAAAATGGTTTTGTTTCGAGATGTTTATTTATTTATTTATTTATTTATTTATTTATTTATTTATTTATTTATTTATTTATTTATTTATTTATTTATTTATTTCTTAGATTTTTAGACCGCCCCCTCTCCCAAAAAGGGACTCGGGGCGGTGTACAGTCAATGCAAATAAAATACAGTCATAACAATAAAATACATTTAAAATACATTTAGAGGGGGAGATAGACTGTACAAGAAATAAATACCTAAAAACATCCCAATTAAAACCCCAAACCCAATTAAAATAAATCCCCGGGAGGTAAAACTAAGAAAGTGCCAGGCCAGCTGATTGAAATAGGTGAGTCTTTAACTTTTGACGGAAGGAACGGAGGTCGGTGGTAGTTCGAATGTGAGGGGGGAGGTCGTTCCAGAGGGTTGGGCCCATCACAGAGAAGGACCTACTCCTAGGTGTCGCCCGCTGGCATTGCCTAGCGGACGGCACCAGGAGGAGCCCCTCCCTGTGTGAGCGGATAGGTCGCAGGGACGAATGTGGTAGGATGCGATCCTGCAGATAACTAGGTCCTGTGCCATGGAGCGCTTTAAAGATGGTGATCAATACTGTAATGTATGACACAGAATTACATATATCCCCCCCCCCGAAAAGTCCTCAAACATTGGAAAGGCGAGAGAAGGAAGGAAGAAGAAAGGGAAGGAAGGAGGGAAGGGATAGAAAGAGAAGGAAAGAGGGTAAGAGAGGAGTAGGGGAGAGGCAACGGAAGTAGGAAAGAGAAATTAGAGGAAGGAGGAGGAAAGTAGAGAAGGGAGGGAGGGTGAAAAGAAAAAATAGGATAGTGATAATACAAAATAGGTGTACAGGATGGTAAGCAAAGCAGTCCAGAAGGTATATTTTAACCTTTTATATGGAAAAACAAATATGTAAAAGTGATAAAGATAAATAAGAACAATAGCTATGTGAATGTATACTTGTAACTATATATATGGGAATAAAATTTTTAAAAAAAACTTTAAAAAGGTCCTCCAACGTTCATAAAGTTGGATTTACTGAACCAAAAACAATTGTCCGTACCGCTTTACACAAACCGGTGCAAACCGATAGCATTTCGCTGCTGGTTCAGAGATTCAAATATTTGTGGCTGACAAACATTACACAGATTTTGAGTCTGACCTTAGATGGTGTTGAAATAAAGGGAAAAAGTTTCCACTTCAACTGTGGTGCAGTTTCTCATTCAAAGGCTGGAGACAAGAAGGAAGAAACATTCTGGGGAAAAGGCCAGGAAAAAAAATGGGGAATTTCTTGGGAAAAAAAGAAATCCATGCTCTTAGGGGGAAAAAAGTAAAGCTTCCTTTCTTTCTAAAATGCATTGGGGTTATATTTTGAATTACTAAAAAGACCCCTGCATCACAATTAGTATTAGTTTAATTTTGATGCTAAGATATAAAACATTGACTGCAGAACGCACGACTGCATATAATATACAGTACCTGTACCTGTGTCATCAGCTTGCAATTCAAAATTTCAGGACGCCAAATTGACTTGGAATGCACAACATTTTAAACCCAGATGGACAGTCTGGCTTTGCAAACTTGCATTTTAATTCTATATAGTTTTATTTTTTCTGAAAATAAAAGAAAATAGAAAGCCAAGGGGCTTAGAGAAACCTCTTTGTTACAGAGTGAGCCTAGGCAAATATTCATCGCTTCAAAATCAATCAGTATGGAGAAATGAAGACTCGGTTCTTCAAATTGCATCTACTCCAAACCTATCGGGATGACTGTTGCATGTGTATTTTAATGGTGTTCATTGGTCTATATCAAAACAAGGTTAATTGAAAGGTTGGGGCAACTGAGGAGAATCAAATCCTTTTGCTTGATTTGGATGCTTGAGACAAGCCACACTTGCACCCCTTGTGCTCAGAAGCTACTGGATAAAAGAAGCAGATAAGGGAAGCAGATATTGGAAACCATACTGTTTGTATAAAATAAGATAGCCAGATCTCTCAGGATTCCTCATTCTAAAGAGCCAATTTGTTGTCCTGACTAAAAGTGCAAGTAGGGTAGGGTAGGGTAGGAAAGAAAAGGAAAGGAAAGAAAAGGAAAGGAAAGGAGAGGAAAGGAAAGGAGGAAAGGAAAGGACAGGAAAGGAAAGGACAGGAAAGGAAAGGACAGGAAAGGAAAGGACAGGACAGGAAAGGAAAGGACAGGAAAGGAAAGGAGGAAAGAAAGGAAAAGAAAGGAAAGGAAAGGAAAGGAGGAGAGGAGAGGAGAGGAAAGGAAAGGAGGAAAGGAAATAAAAAGAAAGGAAATAAAAGGAAAGGAGAGGAAAGGAGAGGAAAGGAAAGGAAAGGAGAAAAGGAAAGGAGTTAACTAGGAGACTGTGCGTTTTGAATACCACCTGAGGCATGAAAAACAACCAAACATTTTTTTCTCTCTCTCTTTCTCTCTCTTTTTCTCTCACTCTTTTGCTCCCTCCCTCCCTCCCTCCCGGAAGAAGATTTACCAATTCATTTCCACAAAAGATTAAGAGCAAGGCATCCCATTAGATTTTAAGGATAGATGAAAGAATCAGAGGCTGGGTATGGAGAAAAGAAATGAAAAGACACAGGCCCGCAACTGTTTGTTTACTGTTTACTGGCCAGATGTCCTTCATGTCACCAGTGTGGAGTTTTGCTCAGCAGATATATTCTCAGTGTGCCCAGAGAAAAAGAGAGAGAAATATCTGCCCCTACCTAGGATCGAACTCACAGACTCCTGATTGTGAGGCAAGAGCTCCACCTCTAGGCCACTGCAACACTCCATGAGAGCCACCATGCTTCTGTTTCAAAACATAAATTATAAATAAATAATAGTAATAACAATTAGTGCTTTAATCATAGTATTAGAATAACACTAAACATAACAATGAGTGAATTCAATTCTTACATTCAGGATCTACCATATAATATGGATGCATTCAGATGTGATATTCAGACGGTTTAGACCAGTTCACCTGAACCGTAGTGGAAATAGATAATTCTCTCTCTCTCTTTCTCTTTCTCTCTCTCTCGCTCCCTCCCTCCCACCTGGAAGAAGATTTGGCAATCCATTTCCACAAAAGATGAAGAGCAAGGCATCCCATAAGATTTGTAGGATAGTTGAGAGAATCAGAGGACGGGTATGGAGAAAAGATAGGAACAAGCCCAGGCCTGCAACTTCTTCAGGCCTTTTTATCCTGTTGAGTTTTTCTTGTTTGCTAGTCTGTTCCTTCAATGCATTTTTTTTTAACAATCAAAGTCAGTTGCTGCAGCTTCACGGTGAACAATCGTCCTGACTACAGAGGTCTCCACATGAAGCCAGCCTGAAAGAAAGTATTACGTGCTTTATTGCTCTTTGAATCACCCCTCCCTTAAAAAAGGGGATCCAAGGTAAGATTCCCTTATCTTTCCTCTCCAGCTACCTACCAAGTGACATTCAGATGGGCAAGATAATTGTATACACAAAGAGTGTTGCTTTTCCTTGTCCCTTGGATTTCCTTAAACGACAACAAGCAATGTTGACTGGCGGTGGCTCAGTGGCTAAGATGCTGAGCTTGTCAAATAGAAAGGTCGGAAGTTCAGCAGTTCGAATCCCTCACGCCGCATAATGGAGTGAGCTCCGGTTACTTGTCCCAGCTTCTGCCAACCTAGCAGTTCGAAAGGATGTAAAATTTGCCTCTTCAAAATCTTGGTGTGTCTTATACAGATGATGGCCCCAAAAATATGGTAGTTACCTCAATCATTCATCATATGATTTAGCTTCCAGTCCCTTAATCATCTTTGTTGTTCTTCTCTTTCTAGGGTCACCATTTTTTAAAAAAATCATGGTGACCAGAATTGGATTCATTACTCCATGTGTGGTCTCTCCTCTTAAAGCATCTCTAGCTGAGTGTAGCTATTCTCAGCAGATGCTAAATGCTCTTCTCCCTCATTAAACCTTGGATGGAAGATCACCATCAATTCCTGTACAATTGCCAAGAAAACTGCAAAGAATCACCAGATTTGAAGGAATCTGAAGGGATTCTCCTTGGATGGAATCCAAAGCTATTACCTCCCCAAGAACTCATTTCCCAATTATGTTGGGATCGGTCCCTTGCACTAACCCCTGAGCGTGACTCCCACCAAGGTGGCATCTCATCTTGCTGCTCCAGAAGAAAATGAAGGTGGTCCTTCCACAGACACCCCCTGCCTTTCTACAAATGTCTCCCTGTTTTTATGGGCATCGAGCACAGAGGGAGAGAGGGGAAACAGCAATACCTTTCAGCATAACTCACACGTAATGCGTCGCATGGTTCATCCTGCCAATTCTGGTCCAGGTCCAGGTCCCAAGGAAGCAGAGCAAAATGAAGCGTGAAAGTAATCCTCTTTGAAAAACCATTTTTTGCAAAAGCAGCACAGGAAAGAACACAATCTTTCTGAATTCTCCATCCCAGCCCTTCTCTCCAAAGCCTTTGGACTTGGTTCCCTAGGTCCGAAAGTAAGAAGCAGCAACCACAGAGGGAAATTAAATGCTGAACTACAGCTGGAAAGCATTTTTCAAGGAGCCAGATAGCCCACGCCGAATTCACGTGAATGAGAATCAGACCTGATTTTAAACAATATTTGGCTGGCTAACTTCAGCATTGATAAGAACGTAGCATTGGAGAGGAGGCGGTAAAGTCGCGACGAGAAAACATGCGGTCTCGACAGTCCGAAACCGCCGTTGATACTTTTACCGCTGCACGGTCCATATGGACCTAAACCGTCCTGAAGAGACGGTGAACAGGGAGATAAATTTAGAAGCCTTGATGAAGGTCAAGTTGACACATCAGTGCCATTTTCCTTCCCATCATATGATGCCTTCATCCAGGATGATTCTGGCTTTTCATCTAACTTTCATTCCTGGAACTCCCTAGTGATGCCCGATCCAAGTACAAGCTAGACCTTATCAGTTTAACTTCAAAGCCCAGATAACTCAGCCTTTGCTGTGATCAGTAACTGTTGCCATATGACAACACTTATTGTAGTAGTGGTAGTAGTATCTTTCTGTTACCATTCTATTATAAGTAATACATCCGAGCAGCTTTGAATAGCGTCAGCATTGACAAAATCTCCATCAGTTGTCCCAAAGGTGCGTTTTCACAAGGCAACTGGTGTTAGTGCTGGGGCTCAGGACCCTGGACAGCACCCCAAAGGTTGGAGTAGCTGGTGAAGTATTTTAATGGGGATTTGGGTTAATGTCAGGGTTCCAAATAGCATCCAAAAGTAAATCAGAGTCCAAGGCAAAGTATCGCTCAAAGCTCCAATTTATTAAGAATGCCATGTTGGCACATCTGGGAAAACCCAAATCTGAAAGCTTTCCAGTTTTCTTCACCCAATTGAAAGTTCATGATCTTGCCCCCACACCCACAAGTCCATCACATGGTCCAATCTTCCACTGCCATGCTGGCAATGCCACCCATCCAGTTCCGGTGAAGTGCAGAGGTGCAAAGACAAAGGATGACCTTGGCTTTCTAGAAAGAATTTTGTTATGGCTACATAGCATCTATCTCCGTACAATCCACCCTCCAATTTTCCCACAATAAAAAATCCATAGTAGAATAATAGAAAGTGTGGCATTCCAAAGATCCAAAAGGAAAGATGGCTGCAGGCCTGACAACTGGAGTTTCTGGTTTTTCTTTGAAGATTTTTTTTGTTTCTCATCCATGAACTGGATGACAGAATCTCCATGGTCTTTTCTCCATCATTCAGTTGCAAAAGGCAACTTTACCTGGAATGGTTTAAATCCTGTAACAATATCTTTAACTATCAAACCACAACATCTGCCAGTCCCAGGTACTTGGGAAGAACTTGATAAGTGAATAAGAATACCCAATCCAGTCGCAACATCTGGCTGACTGTGCAACCAACCATCATCATCATAATACCACTTGAACAGCATTGGCATTGACAATATCAGTCAATTGCAAAAGGCATTCTACCCAAAATAGTTTAATTTCTACAATGGTATTTTAACCCTATCTAGCAACAAAACCTGCCAATTCAAGTTCTTTGGGTATGAATCGATAGGGGAGACCAAAAAAAAAAAAAAACCAAATCTAGCTCAACATCTGGCTGATTGAGCACCCAATCAACATCATCATAATGCACTAAGGGGAAATGGAATGAAAATCCTTCTGCATGATTAGAGATGATTGTGAGGAATAAAACGGCAGGAATGGAGACACACTGTGAGGAATAAAACTCTAAAATAGTACAGCCTTTGATTTGGCTCCTAATATCAATTGCCTCAAGATTTTCTTGCAGCATGACTTTCCATGCCAATCCTCTATGAGTTTGTTTTGAGCCTGTTGAAGTTTTAAAAGCAACTGGGAATTTCTGAAAATCATAATAAAACAGGCAAATAACCCACAAACTGCACACACATGCACCCAATGTCATCATATTCATTTGCTATTTTAGTTCAGCTTGCCTTTTATACACTTTATTATTCATTTATGACAGCTATTATGATGCTCCCAGAGTCTCTCTGGCCCTCCTGAGGAATATTTATGGCCATTACAAGGCTCTTACCAGGAGACCCAAGAACAGCTATTGCAAGGATCCTGAGAAATCTGACATTAGTGTGGAGATTGGCTGCATGGTAAAATGTCTGAACTTCTTTCATGTCCCCTCTGCCCGAAGAAGATTAAAAGACAGACGTCTTTGGGCTCAGCCAGAGTTCGCCACAGACAGCATTCATACAAACAACATTCATACAAGGATGATTTTTAGACCCAATCAGGTCTAAAAAAGGGATTGGGAGTAAGAATTGGATGGATGCTGAGAGGTTGAATTGGAGTAGCACAGAACCGAAGCCTGACTCCACCTTTTGCAATTATCAGGTGCAGTTTGGAGTAGGAATCCTGTCTTCCAGGCTCTAAGGAGTCCTTCAGTTTGTAAATGAATTTACTTTAATCTGCTACCAGCTCTGTCTTGTGAATGGATGGACACCTAACCATATATGGATTTTCTGCAAATAAGATTTTCCCATGTATTTTACTAGAGAATAGAATGGAATGGAATGGAATGGAATAGAATAGAACAGAACAGAACAGAACAGAACAGAACAGAACATAATTCTTTATTGGTCAAGTGTGATTGGACACAAACAGAATTTGTCTTTGGTGCATAAGCTCTCAGTGTCCATAAAAAGACAAGATACCTTAGTCAAGAACCATAAGGTGCAACACTTAATGATAGTCATACAAATAAGCAATGAGGAAACAATCAATGTCAGTATAAATTATAAGGATACAAGCAACAAAGTTACAGTCCTGCAGTCATGAGTGGGAAGAGATGGGTGATAGGAACGATGAGAAGACTAATAGTAATAGTAATGCAGCCTTAATGAACGGTTTGACAGTGTTGAGGCATTTATTTGTTTAGCAGAGTGATGGCGTTCGGGGAAAAAACTGTTCTTGTGTCTAGTTGTTCTGGTGAGCAGTGCTCTGTAGCATCGTTTTGAGGGTAGCAGTTGAAACAATTTATGTCCAGGATGTGAGGAGGCTTATAGATAAGGCAGGCTGGAAAGTATGCCACCTCCTAATCATAACGATTGGCTCCGAATCCATTGGTGATGTTCATTTTGCTCTCCCAATTCATGGAGACCTAATCCCAAAGTGGATTTTCTGCAAATGGGATTTTCCCATGTATTTTGACAGCAAATATAGCTAAGGCAGGCTCAAAAAGTGTGCACCCTCCTAACCATATCGATGGGCTCCGAATCCAATGGCACTGTCCATTTTTCTCTCTGAATTCATGGAGAACTAACCCTAACCCTAAGTGTATTTTCAGTGACTATGATTTTCCATGTATTTTACTAGAAAATATAGATAAGGCAGGCTGGAAAAATATGCTCCCTCTTAACCATACCGATTGGCTCTGAATCCATTGGAAGTGTCCCTTTTGCGCTCATATTCAGAGAGACCTCAACCTAACCTTAAGTGGATTTTCCATAAATGGGATTTTCGCATGTATTTTGCCAGGAAATGTAGATAAGGTAGATTCTCTCTTTATATAATAAATGTGCTGTGTATCATTTTCTCTATTAGCCGCATCTTAAAAATGCTTGGTAGCCACTCTTGAATTGAGAGGCGGCACACCTTCTATGCAATGGTAACATCCTAAAATGGTAGGCCTGCTGTTTTGAAAAAAAAATTGTGTTTATTTAAGACTATTGTGTAGGAGAAAGAGACATTCAGGAATTCTGTGGTCATCATTCATTGATTCATTCATCCAACAGATGACTAATATATGTTAATACCACTTTATAATGCCTTGGTAAGGCCACACTTGGAATACTGCATTCAGTTTTGGTCACCGCAATGTAGAAAAGATGTGGAGACTCTACAAAGAGTGCAGAGAAGAGCAACAAAGAGGATTAGGGGACTGGAGACTAAAACATGTAAAGAACAATTGCAGGAATTAGGTATGTCTATTTTAACTTAACTTTATTAACTTTATTGGATTTCTAGACCGCCCCTCTCTCAAAAGAGACTCGGGGTGGTGTACAGTCATATTAAAATAGTTAAACAGTAAATATACATGTTATAAGTATACAATAAATAAATTAATATAGCTAAGGCAGGCTCAAAAAGTGTGCACCCACCTTAATGAAAAGAAGGACTAGAGGTGATATTATAGCAGTGTTCTAATATCTAAGAGGTTGCCACAAAGAAGAGGGGGTCAATCTATTCTCCAAAGCACCGGAAGACAGGATAAAAAGCAACTGATAGAAACTAATCAAGGAGAGAGGCAACCTAGAGCAAAGGAGAAATTTCCTGACCATTAGAACAATTAATCATAAGAACAATTTGCCTCCAGAAGTTTTTGGTGCTACATCACTGGTGATATTTAAGAAGAGATTGGTTGACATTTGTCTGAAATGTTATAGCATTTCCTGCTTGAGCAGGCGGTTGGACTAGAAGACCTCCAAGGTCCCTTCCAACTCTGTTATTCTGATATGCTGCTGGTATCCATCAACTTAATACATATTAAATATGTATTAAGTTGATGGATATGACCTCTTCCAACTTAAGATAGGTATCTAGAGCAGTAAGCAACTCAGAAGGACATGTCTGTTGTCAGATTTTTTTGGAGCAGCCTAATTAATCAGAAGAAGTAACTTTTCCTGCTGCCCCATTGTCATGCCTTCAAATCAACTTGCTTGGCTCTATCTCTATAAGACAAGTTTCTACTCTGCTGACCACTAGCTTCTGGTTTCATCGTGGACCTCCAGAAGCTCTAGCAAGCTCTTGCAAGGAAGATGGGCTTATGGGTTTTTTTTCCTACTAGGTATTGAGGTTTCCCCATTCCACTGCTTCCATGGAAAGGTTTGGGGACTTGGCCAAGAGAATGGAAAAGTTGGCTAGAAGGGAGAAGGCAAATCATAAGGACAAGAGAAACTGTATTTCAGTATGGACCATCAAATTGGATCAATGTTTTATGGACTGATACATATCAAGGTACGAAGGCAAAAAAAAAAAAAAAAAAAGAGGAGTTCCATTACTTAATACTGAAATCTTTTTTAATGTCTCAGTTTTCAATTCTGATGTTCAGGTTTCCTTCCCAAGATCCAAGAGACATAGAGAGTTGACAGGATCCTCTTAGGTTTGCTAAATGAGTAATTAAAGTACACTATCTTAATATTCCATGTGGTTCCTGAAACGGGGACCCCTTTTTTGATGTCAACAAATGCTGTAACGTTGTCAACATTTGCCAGCTGACAGCTACTACATTTAATGCTGGCATTTAAACACTACAGGAAGTGTGTGTGTGTGTGTGTGTGTGTGTGTGTGTGTGTGTGCGTGTGTGTTTGTTTGTGTGTGTGTTTTCCTCCACTTGCATTTGCAGCTAATTTGCTTTTATTTCCTGACTTTTCCTAGCCAACAGTAATTAACAGACAGCAGGAATTCTTCTTTTCCCCCTTCTCCTTGATATTTGCAGAGAAAGGAAAGAGCAACAAAGTGCCCAGATCCAACTCTTTGTTATAGCCACCCATATTCTAGAGGAGGAACCATGTAGATGGAATTAACCTAATTCCCTAATTAAACAAATTAACTTAATTTCCATTTTAGAAAATAGAGTGAGCTATCTAGACAGACAGGCATAGAAACAGAGAAATAGATGATAGATAGATGATGGATAGAGGAGGAGAGCTAGGCAGCAGATTGATGATGATGATGATGATGACGGTTAGGTAAGGTAAGTAGAAGATAGAGATAGAGACAAATTAGATAGATAGATAGATAGATAGATAGATAGATAGATAGATAGATAGATAGATAGATAGATAGATATAGAGATATAGATATAGATAGATAGATAGATAGATAGATAGATAGATAGATAGATAGATAGAAAGAGAGAGAGATTTTATTTATTTATTTATTTATTTTCAGTATTTCTAGACCGCCCCCTCTCCCCAAAGATATAGAGATAGAGAGATATAGAGATATAGAGATATAGAGATATAGAGATATAGAGATATAGAGATAGAGAGATAGAGAGATAGAGAGATAGAGAGATAGAGAGATAGAGAGATAGAGAGATAGAGAGATAGAGAGATAGAGAGATAGAGAGAGACAGAGATAGATAGATGATGGCAAGAGAAGACAGATAGATAGGCATCAGATTGATTGATGATGATGATAAGATGGGTAGGTAGAGGCAGGCAGGGAGACAGGCAGGAAGGCAGATAGATAGATAGGGATGGATGGATGGATGGGGATGGGGATGGGGATGGGGATGGGGATGGATGGATGGATAGATGGATGGATGGATAGATGATAGATAGATAGATAGATAGATAGACAGACAGACAGACAGATAGATAGATAGATAGATAAATAGATAGATAATAGACGATGGATAGAGAGAGGTAGCAAGAGAAGAGAGATAGGCATCAGATTGACTGATGATGATGATATGATGGGTAGGTAGAGGCAGATAGGTAGATAGATAGATAGATAGATAGATAGATAGATAGATAGATAGATAGATGATAGATAGATGATAGATAGATAGATAGATAGATAGATAGATAGATAGATAGATAGATAGATAGATAGATAGATAGATAGATAGATAGATAGATAGATAGATAGATAGATAGATGTGGATGTGGATGGATGGAGAGAGAGAGAGAGAGAGAGAGAGAGAGAGAGAGAGAGAGAGAGATGAATGGATGGTGATGGATGGATGGATGGATGGATGGATAGATGGATAGATAAAGATGATTGATAGAGAGCGGTAACAAGAGAAGAGAGAGAGAGAGAGGTAGCAGAATGGTGATGATGATGACTATAGATGTAGGTAGATAAGATAGATTGATAGACAGATGATGGATACAGAGCAGTGGTGGGTTCCAGATCCCGTTGCAACCAGTACACTGCAACGGGGCCGGGTGTCCACCACATGCACGCAGTGCATGCATATGCACCCACCTCCCACAACGCTCCAGTTACACGGCAGAACAGTGCACAGGCGCTGTACGCTCCCTGAACGTGTGCAAATGCCCCGGTCGGCTCAAATAGAGGTAAGGAGGGTGGGCGGAGGGGCTCTGGAGCACCATACAGGGACGGTACCTGGTGCTCCCAGCAGGCACCAGTACACCTGTATCGGGGCATACCGGTCATATCCCACCACTGATACACAGAGAGGTAAAGACAGATATCCAGCAGGATGATGATGATGATGATGAGAGAGAGAGACAGACAGAGACAGGGCTGTTTCCCTTTCCATATGTGGTTCAGGATTCAAATTGTACCCTTTGAGTATAGGTACAGTATCTGTTGCAATTTGATATCCTCTGCATTAGTCAAACTTTCTTTGGTTGACCTGTGACACGAAAATAAATTTCTGCGTGGTTTAAAATGCTCAGAGCTTTTCCATTAAACATTAATGATATATTATCAGGTTTTAACCAATTTCCTTGTATTTAAGTACAATAACAATAAATATTATACTTACTTTAAAAAAACAGTGCATATGTTTAACAAACAATGTTTCACTGAGTAATACAAATGCAAACGAAGTCATTCCTTTTACTTGGTTTGATAGCTTCTTCTTCTTCTTCTTCTTCTTCTTCTTCTTCTTCTTCTTCTTCTTCTTCTTCCTCCTCCTCCTCCTCCTCCTCCTCCTCCTCCTCCTCCTCCTCCTCCTCCTCCTCCTCCTCCTCCTCCTCCTCCTCCTCCTCCTCCTCCTCCTCCTCCTCCTCTTTCTCTCCTTCTCCTTCTCCTTCTCCTTCTCCTTCTCCTTCTCCTTTTCTTGATAGCTTGCCTTACAATATTCTATGAAACCTTAAACTTCCTTGCCCTTGTTAACATGGTCCATGAAAAAGGCAGGGCCTTCATTCATCTTGCCTCTCTGATCAAAACTAACCAAACCACAACTGAGTTCTCCACCATCTCCTCCAAAAGCTTGGTTTTTGCAACTGGTTGGAATCAAAGCATATCCCCTATGTAATGAAGAAGCCTTCTCAAAGGACGTCCTATTGGCTTCATTTCCTAGGCAGGT
>NC_138549.1:5651067-5730180 GCF_964273705.1 Natrix helvetica | reverse complement strand
CCCTATTTGGGGAGGGGGCGTGCACATCTGTCCCTGTGCATGTACACACAGTTCCCACATGCGCCACACCCCCTTACGACAGGGACCCAAACATCAGTTTGCCAGCAGGAGCTATGCACACATGCATGGTGGAGATGAGGTGGGGTGACAGCTCACTTGTCCACAGAGAGGGCTCAGAGTGCCACCTGTGGCACATATGCCGTAGGTTCGCCATCACAGCTATAAGGTGTTCTGTCACTCTGGCCCTCACCCCAACCTACGTAATGCTAAAATGTTTCAAGATGATTTCTTTAAAGTTAAATCTCGATTAAAATCCGAAACACACACTTGCCTTTGGAAGATGTCAACAGGAAGGGGGGGAGGGGAAATGCAGAAGAGCTTTTGACTAATTGCTCAGCAAGAAAGCAATTGTCTCTGGTTGTCAGCTCCCTCATAACATTGGTGTCCTTATATAAGTGCATTCGGCTGATTAATAAACACTCGGGGGTGTATGTTTTCTCATTTTATTAAAAAAAAACCCTCCCGTTTGATTAAAATTTGTACACAAATACGTGGTTTTAATTAAAACAAATTGGAGGCTTTTAGCATCTCTGAAGAATCTAGAAGCAAGCTCAGAGGCTGCGGGTAAGAGGGGAAGGGACTTGGCATTGTAGACCAAGCTTTATTGCAGCCCAGCTGGTGACTTATAGCGACGATGCCCAAGTGGATTATATGTTAGTGGCAGGACCAGTTGTTGAGGAAAAGAAAAAGGAGCTAGAGACTGCCAGTAGATATTGTTGTGGTCCACTGGTGGCCTGCAGAGCTGGCAGCAGAGTCAGACAGCAAGGAGGTTGGGGATGAACATGGACCAGTCCTGGAGTGTGGGGAAGGCTCGCATTAGGGCACTGCGTCAGAGGCAGAGAGGGGGCCAGGGCCATCTGGGAGTTATGTGCTGTCTCTGGAGCCTACAGAGTCAGACAGCAGTGAGGCAGAGGAACAGGGGGAGCTTATTCCCAGTGCGTGCATGCACAGAACTGCCAGAACAGTTAAAACAGAAGGGACAACTCAGGAATAAGGTTTGGAGGTGATTGGCCCCTTCCATGGGACACAAAGGATGAGCAAAGGCACATGAGCCGTGGCAGGAAGCAACTTGGTTCATGCTGGTCAGTTTACCTTCTGAAAATACCTTTGGACTCTTTGCTGCATGTGGCCTTGCCAAGCTAATTGCCAATTAAGTCTTGGCAGCGTTTTCAAGGAAGATAAAGGTGGGTGTTTATCAGCCATATCTCGAAGGACTTTGGCAGATTGCTGTAGAACTCTTTACTACTATTTGGAACTCATTGCGGGCTGTGAATGAATATAATTTACAGCCTTTGAAATAAAAAGAGGGTTTTTGGCCTTAATCGCGTGTGTTTTACTGTATCAGGAAGCCTAGGTCAGAGCAGATATGGTGTTATATGCCCATCTTCTTGAAACATGAGACGGATGGCAAATGTGGTGAGGACGAGGAGCAGAAGTGGGAGGAAGAGAAGGAGGAGGAGGAGGAGGAGGAGGAGGAGGAGGAGGAGGAGGAGGAGGAGGAGGAGGAGGAGGAGGAGGAGGTGGTGGTGGTGGTGGAGATGCAACTCTCCTTGTTGAGCACAAAACTGACTAACACCTGCTGATTTTATCCTTCTAAAGTTTTCCACTGAAGATGCTTTCTCATATTCCCTTGTCTAATAACTCTGCAATTTTTTTCAGGTAGACATTTCTTCTTTGAAAGAAGGACCTTCATATCTCTTGATGCTCTTGACTAAATAAGGTGGGACTCCATTCAGTATTATTATTATTATTATTATTATTATTATTATTATTATTATTATTATTATTATTATTATATTAGCGTTTATATACCGCCCCCTCTCCCAAAAGGGACTCGGGGCAGTGTACAGTCCGTATTAAAATACAACAGATTAAAACATAGTAATAAAAAGCCCCTCAGCTTCCTTTTCTTCCACCTCTCGGGGTTCACAAACCCGTCATCAAGGCTGGCCCTTGAAAGAGCCAGGGGCCATACCTGCGAGAGAGGGGCTTCTCGCAGGTGGAGCAGGTCTAACCTCGAGTAAATTGTTGAATGCTAAAAGTCCCAGTAGGGTAAGGTGCTGATAAAACAAAGTTAATAGGTAATAGCCGGCAGGGCTAGAGTCTCAATGGAGGATCAAGAGTCTTAAAGTCTAGATGGTCTTTTTTAAATTTGCCGGCGTCAGCGCTGCCCGCGCAGCCGCACTGCGCCGTCGCCATGTTCGCAGGCTTCTCCCAGCCGATTACCGCTTACGATCCTCCATTCCTTCCTGCCCTCCGATCTTCACCGACCACCCTGGCAGGCCAAAACTGGCCCAAAACAGGCCAGGGTGGTCGGGCTATCAACTCTCAGCCCCTCTGATGTCATAGGGCCGGTTGCAATCCCTTACCCGGTCGGGCGCTCCATAGTTCTCTCAGGAGCTCAGGAGGCGACCGCCATCGTTGGAAGCTCCTCCAAATCTAGCTTGATGAGCCACTAGCCATCCTTCATAGTGTCTTCAAGATGTCCAATGGAAGGGAATCAAATCTGCAAGATGGCACGCATGACATCTTGATCAAAGCCATATCTCTTTTGTCCAAGCACATACTTTTCTTCCTTCTTGTCATGTTTGATTCCATCAAGTGTAGCAGAACCTCTGCTCAGGAGGCAGCCCCGTGTTTGAGACCCAAGTGCTACTGTGGGCCAGGATGAGCTTTGTCCTTCACTCCAGCTCCTGCCGGGGACATGGAAGGAGCCCCCAAATGTGTCCTCCAATGGACAATGGTGCAATCATGCAATCCTTTCAATCCAGTAGCACCTTGGTGCTTCAGACATGAGTGCGAAGCAATTAAAATTGTATTTTATTTTACTCTTATTTCTTATTAAAGTGCATTTTGGCAAATCCTTCTCCCCATGCTTGTGCCTTTTCTCTTAGGAGGGAATGGGGGGGAAATATCCTTCCCATCTCTGAGAAAACCTTTGTGGAAATTTTGTAGAAGGTATGTCAGGTTTTCATTTGTTTGCACTTCCACTTTATAATGTGGAGCCAGAGCTAACGATTCCTTGATATTAGAATAAACTTAATCGGAAGAATAAGTTTATACCATGTATGCCTCCTTCTCTCTCTCTCTTCTTTATTGAAAGCAAAACCTCTCTATGAATGGAAAACCTGTATCTTAAACCCAACGGAAAGTTGGCTTGGATCCCCTTGATGCTCATTGCGCTTTCACCACAGCTTTCTCTTTGCCCAAACAGATGGAAGCTGATTTTGCATGATTTGAATTTCATAAATTGGGATTGCCAGGAGCTGCTTTCCAAGGGTTACATAAATTTTGCTGGATCCAATTATTGAATTCCAGGGACAATTAGAGTTCCTGTAAGGTTGAAGAGGACAAATAGATCGGAGACCAGACTGGCACAGAACCATCTGGATAGACTTGGAGAAAGAAAGAAAAAAAGGACAATTATGATTTCAAGCTGAAAGTTTGTTGGTTTTTTGTTCCTGCTTGTTGGCTGGCTGGCTGACTTACTTATGACTTACTTATTTTAGTATCATGTTCAATAATACCCAAAAGTGGGTGTGGATATCAATAGTTGATGTTAGAGAAAAGAATCTTGGAAGGTATTAAATCCAGAAGTTTGGACTTTTATTCATTGATATTCTCTCTCTCTCTCTCTCTCTCTCTCTCTCCACATACCCTGTTTTCCTAAAAATAAGACCTCCCCGGATAATAAGCCCAATCGGACTTTTAAGCACATGTGCTAAAATAAGCCCTCCCCCCAAAATAAGCCCTCCCCAAAATATTGCAATATAGCAGCAGCCATGAGGTGACCATGCTCGCTGCCCCCTGCACTTCAAAAATAATGAGACCTCCCTGAAAATAAGGCCAATCACTTTTTTCCGGGGTCAAAAGAAAAAATAAGACCCTGTCTTATTTTTGGTGAAATGGTACATTTTGGCTGAATGAAATTTGAGAAATTGATGTTGTCAATTGTTCCCAGGGAACGCCTCTTTCCGTTAAGAATCCAACGGAGAGGAACCGATGATAAAGATTTGGGTTTTGTTTAATTTAGTTTTAAAATAGGGGAGAAAGTGGAGAAATGTAATTATGATGGACAAATCAATTCAGGCATCTCCTTTGGGTTATCCTACGCTTCTTCAGATTATACACTTGCCTAAGGAGACCCTACAGGAAGGGTAGACACATCAGTTGAGTCAGTCTCTCAGTCACAATGCTCACAAATATTCTAAGGGTAGTAACATTTTCAGAGGCTGATGCCATTAGTTTATGCTCAACATTCCCCCACCCCCATGAGACAGTGATGCAAATATTTCCAGATGATCAAATTTTGTAGGGTTTGCTGAAGCCCATCCCAAGATCTAAAGCACTGATGATGTCACCTACAGTAGTTTGGGTAATGAAATATCTGTAAGAAAACAACCAAGCTCAGAAAGGACTCCTTCATTTCAGCCCTGAGCTACAAATATTCACAGCCATGGTGGTGTAGTGGTTTGAATGTGGTATTGCAGGCTAATTCTGCCTACAGCCAGGAGTTCAATCTTGACTAATTTAAGGTGGACTCAGTCTTCCATCATTCCCAGGTCACTAAAATGAGGATCCAGATTGTTGGGGGCAAGATGTTGACTCTGTAAACCATTTAGAGAGTGCTGTAAAGCACTGTTAAGCGGTATATAAGTCTAGCGCTATTGCTACTGCTAGTACGTATAAACTCTTTTCTATAAGTTAAACATTGTGTGAAGGTGACTTTGCCTTTTTATAAAAATGAATGAGCGAATGAGTAAATAATAAAGAACTGTTCTGTTCTCACTACACATTAGTCTGTGTGCAGCTAAACCCATCTATCCTCCAATAAAACAGACCATGTGCATAGATCTGGATGGTTTATTGAAAGAAAAGGATAGGATGAAACTGGGGAAAATAGGGATACATACAATGAGAACCAAATACAAGATAGATAGTATGAAGTTACTGCTGAACATAACCATGAATAAATACAAGCAATTTAAATCTCACCAGCGATGCTCTGTGTGTAGGATGTGGGTTTGTCCTTGGATGACCATGTGCCACAGATTAAGATGGATTCTTCTTTGTGCTTCTGCCTTCTCCAAATGCTAAAGGAAATGGAGACTGGTTTCCCAGCATGCACTTAGTTTCAGAGTGTGGGCTAATGGGTAAAATTGGGTGGGTCAGCTTCAAACAATATACTTGGTATTTTGTCTCTCCAGCCACTAGATGGCACTAAAGCGCAACAACAGCATATAAAGATGTATGTCAGGGCCTATTTGTCCCTGCTACTAGATGGGGCTAGAGAGCAACAACAGTATATATGTTGGGACATGAGAAGCACAAATGAGAAAATCGTCTTACTAACATCCTATGTCTTACTGTTGCTTCAGGCCACATCTCTTTTTGTTAAACACATGCTGCAAACTTCTGTTTTATGCTACTATTTGATTATCTGAAGCAATGGCCCCACATTTTTCAATCCCATTTGAGATATAATCAGAGGAGGAGGAGGAGGAGGAAAGTGCACATACACCTAAAATGAATTTGGCCAAGCAATAGATTGAGATCATTTCCCCAGTTGTTCCATTTGAGATACTTCAGGAAATCTAGGTTAAATACACTTCTCAACTATTTGGTGACCTTGAATAATTTATTCAATTTACCGTGATGCTACAAATCCATTAGTGTAGGTGCATGAGCATTTTGCTGACGTTTTCAGGCCTAGACAGTTTTATCCACATGCAGGAAAATTGCATTTTATATACACCATGGGCTTAAATTAGTGTAAAGTAACTGGATTGTTTTCAGTGGAGAATGGGCACAATTCCAAGGGAAGATCATCTCTATTGCACATATTAGTCTTTAATCAGACAAGGACAGCTTGTTATTTTCCTACAGAGGTGTCGTGTGTGTGTGTGTGTGTGTGTGTGTGTGTGCTTGTGTGTTTGTGTGTGTGTGTGTGTGTATTCCAGCATAACTCTGGAAGGCCTCGAGCAATTTCAACCAAACTTGGTGCACAGGTGACTTACTCTCTGGAGAAAAATACAGTGGGGAAAAGACACCCCTAACACCTCTCAGGATGTGGTTTCTGTTAAGATACAGCCTGTTGTACCTTAAAATGGATTCTACTCTAGAACCATAAAATGGTTTCTACTGTGCAGCGCAGCTGAGTTGCCATGGTAACGGCTTCACAGTACTCCACAAGGGGGCTCCCTCTGGTGGTGGTGGTGGGGAAAAATCCAACATTAGAAATGAAGGTGGTATCACTTTCCTTGATGCTTCTGGGGGCACAGGGAAAACATTTGGAGCTAATTTAATTGTCACCAAAATCAAGGCTTTTCCTGTCTGTTACAGGATTAGGATAAATAAACATGCAGGCAAAGTCAGGTTATCAGCTAGTATCTAATAAAGCAGTACTTATGATTCACATTATTGCATGGCCTACAATGCAGAAGCAATGCAAAAGTATATAAAAGTATAAAAGCATTTTAAACAGCAAGATGGTATATGATCCTGTGTGCTTGCACAGAAAATGCTAAGTGTAATAAAAATTGCATGTCCTGGGTATGGTTTATTTCAGAAAAAGGTTCAGAGTCCTATTTTATTTATTTCCCCGATGATAGATGCATAACAACACATTTAAAGAGCGTAAAAAAAGATTGTTAAGGGATATTTGGGTCACATTTCCACGTCCATTCAATGCAAAGACGGAATGGTTCTCGGCTCAAGTTGCTTTGTGAACATGAAATATAAAATTATGACTGGTACAGCTAGTCCTCTCTTTTCAACCACAATGGAGCCTTAAATTTCCATGACTAAGCAAGGCAGTTGTTAAGTGAGTTTTGCTCTATTACAGAAATATTAAGGGAAATGATATGGGAAAATGGATACATCTGAAATGAGTAAAAAGTGAGTATCAAGGTGTGAATGGAAGGAGAAATGCCCCACAAAGGAAGGTGGATCTTTATTTAGACTTGAAGAAAAAGAGTGAAATTGATGGAGGAAATGAAAGAAGCCAAAGACTGGGAAAAAATGAGATTCAGAACAAGAACTTGAAAAGATAAATCTATTCCTATTTGTCTCCTCCACTCCCCAGTTCTTTATTTTAAGACATTGCAGCATTAAGCAACACTTGCTCCCTGGGTTCTTATGTGCTCAGAAATCCAGACACATGAATAAAACATTGTTGATGACTGAGGTACAAACACAAATGTACACTCTCTCTCACACACACAAACACACTACCTTTTCACCAGAGTATTTATAGTGTTTGTTTCTTATCCTGGAGAATCTTCTCGTCTACCTCTTATTTCTCCACCCAAAATATACCTACCAGTCATTTTGCATCCAATATGTGTGTATGCACACACTCTCGTACACTGACACCAACACCCAAGACTTAACACACGGTGAAAAATGCTACATTTTAAAAGAGTGGAATAAATTCAATGAAGGTCATTAACTGAGCAATAAACAAAAGGAACCCTAATTCTGAGAAAGCAAGTGAGCATGCTAATGCTTCATCTTGATAACACCGAGAGGGCCAAAGTCCGGTGAATTGTACCAAGAGCAAAGCAAAGCATAGCCACATTTGGAGAAATTAAATCAGAGGGATTCCAGAGCCGGGATTTTAAAGAACACTCTCCTTTTAAAGGTTTTGCAGAATTTTTAATGTATCAGAAATGAACTTTTCAAAGTTGACGGTTAACAAAAAAGCAAATTTATGCTGGTTCACAGGTCCTACAGCATTATTTTTTCCCCTGTAGTCCTTTATACAACATAACATTATATTTAAGTGTGGAATTACATAGCCTTTAGCAGTGGAATTCCTTCCTTCCTTCTTCCTTCTTTCCTTCCTTCCTTCCTTCTTTCCTTCCTCCCCATTTCTTTTCTCCCTTCCTCCACCTTTCTTTTCCTTCCTTCTTTCCTTCTTTCCTCCCTTCTTCTACCTCCCTTCCTCCTTCTTTCTTTTTTATTTCTTCCTTCCTTCCTTCTTTCCTCTCTCACACCCTCCTCCTTCCTCCCTCCCTCCACCTTTCTTCTCCTTCCTTCTTTTCTTCCTCCACATTTCTTTTCTCCCTCCTTCCCTCCACCTTTCTTTTCCTTCCTTCCTGCTTTCCTTCTTTCCTCCCTCCCTTCCTCTTCCTTCCTTCCTTCCTCCCACCTTTCCTCCCTCCCTCCCTCCCTCCCTCCGTCTTCCTTTCTTCTTTCCTCCCTCCTACTTCCTTCCTTTTTTCTTTTCTTCCTCCCTCCATCCTTCCCTCTTTCTTCCTTTCTCCCTCCCTCCCCCTTTCTTCTCCTTCCTTCCTTCTTTCTCTCCATCCCTCCCTCTTCCTTCCTTCTATCTTTCTTCCCTTCCTCCTTCACCCGTTCCTTTCACTGCAGGGGAAAAGTTTATTCTCAGTTAGTAGATACCCTTTTTCAGCCCTTCCTGTTTTTCTGTGTGGGGAATTATATAATAGAGGAAATAGTCTAAAACTGATGATATTCCCTCCTGTATTTGTCCAGTTTCTCCGTTGTTTATCCCTTTGTTCTAAATGGCATCTTACACTATATAGCAACCATAGGATGCAGCTTGAAAGGCATTCAGAATGCAAACAGATTTGGGCCCAGAATGAACAGAGCACTGAAATTCAAGGTCAGGTCAGTGTTGGCTTATGGACAGTAATTGCCAACATGAGACAAGCTGCACCTCCTAACAAGGTAGCTTTGTTTACTATTAGCAGAGATAAAATTTCACAGCGCAGACTTTTATGGGGAAAACAGAACCTGTTTACTTTCTAATCTCTTCTGGAATACTATCTCTCACCTGCCCCTCACCCAATGATATTTAGCAAAATTGTTTTCTTTTCCCAGTGCCTGAAAATTGAATCAAGAATTCTGAATTTCTCTTTTAGAAAGGTTGAGAGAGGAGACAGAAAGAAAGAAAAAATTAACTGGTTTTCTGAGCTTTTGCCATTTGTCTTTCTACTCTGTGGAATCCAGGGGTGGGTTCCTCCCCGGTATGGTATGGTGCACCAGAAGTGGTAGTGAAAATTTGGTGTAAGGGATAGGACTGGTAGTAATGGTGGCCTAGCCACGCCCCTGAACCTGTTCTCCCATCAGAAGCTTCGTCAGAAGCTTTTTTTGTAAAAAAAAGTTTTTTCCCCCCTGCTGGTTCAGACAAGGGAAAAAAGCTTTAAAAATAAGAGGGGGAGGGAGGGAGGGAGAAGGGAAGGGAGAAAGAAAGAAGGAAAGAAAGAAAGAAAGAAAGAAAGAAAGAAAGAAAGAAAGAAAGAAAGAAAGAAAGAAAAAGAGCACAGCAATTTAGGGCTAGAAGGCTACTCGGAGGCCATCTAGTCTAACTCCCTGCTGCAGCAGGAAACCTTACATTGTCTGGATTATTTTGGCGCCTCTAACAGAGAGGAAAATTGCCAGAAAGAAGAAGGAGTTTACTAGGAGAAGGCTGCCATGCAGAGGAAGGCAGAGATAGTCCTTGACTTATGAGAATTGAGCCCAAAATTTTGGTTACTAAGCAAGAGCATTGTTAAATGAGCTTCACCACATTTTACCCAATCCATGACATCTCCTGGTGAGTGACATCAAATTGACCGCACACACGCAGTCACATGACTGCCAAGCCATGCCCACAAAAATAGGCTATGCCCACAGAATAGGTAACAAAAAATTTTGAAACCCACCCCTGGTGCAATCCCTAACTTTGGCTGTCCTCCAGAAATGTAAGGCTATAATAATCTGAGGAATAAATCAAGGTAACTCTTTAGGGGAAAAAACTGGTTATTAATCCACCATTGATCCTAATCTATGATTTTAGTCAGTCAGTGGTGGGATTCAAAAATTTTTTACTACCAGTTCTGTGGGCATGGCATGGCTTGGTGGATGTGGCTTGGTAGGCATGGCAGGGGAAGGATACTGCAAAATCTCCATTTCCATCCCACTCCAGGGTGGGGAAGGAATCCCCATTCCCTCCCCCACCCTACTAACCTGCTATCCAGCTCCATTCTCCTTTGCAGGGCAACAGAAGAAGACCCAGCCAATCAGCAGGGACTCGGGATAGAGCAAATAGTTTCTCTGAAAATAAGACCTCCCCAGATAATAAGCCCTCCCAAAAATATTACAACACAGCAGCAGCCATGAGGTGACCATGCTCGCCGCCTCCCGCACCTCAAAAATAATAAGACCTCCCCCAAAATAAGGCCAAGCACTTAGAACAATTAATCAGTGGAACAGCTTTCCTCCAGAAGTTGTGAAAGCCCCAAAGCTGGAAGTCTTTAAGAAGATGTTGGATAGCCATTTGTCTGAAACGGTATAGGGTTTCCTGCCTAGGCAGGGTTGGACTAGAAGACCTCCAAGGTCCCTTCCAACTCTGCTATTGTATTGTATTGTATTGTATTGTATTGTATTACTTCTCCGTCTGATACCATGCAGCTCATCGGATACCATTGGGCGAGACTGTCATTACAACCTAGGACAGCTTTGGCATCATGTTATTTGGCGTCTATTTATAAATGCATTAGCATTATTATCCATGGGTTTCTTTTCAATGCAAGGCACTCACCTGATGGACCATTTAATTTAATTTAAGCTTCCTTCCCTTCTGGAGAATATTGACTGCTGCCACGGGAATGAAAAAGAAAATTGTGGCAAGTTCCTTGTAGCCCCGTTCGAAAGGCACCAGAATGGTCCTTAGGGAATGTTGAATGTGAGCTGGCTGGCTGAGACCGAAATGACTTACTATTTTGCCTCTGGGCTGGTGGAAGTTAAGTGGCTGACTTCCTACTCCTCCAGCATTTGTTTCTAGGCAGCCTCGGGGAAAATAATTGCGCAGCCTTTGAACTCGGACTTTCCGAGATAGATAGGCTGCTTAAATTAGACTGTTAAAATGGAAATTAAATTTATCATTGTTATTTTTCTTCCTCAATCAGAAGGGGTAGTTGGCTTGGAAACATCCCTCACCAGCATAAATAAAACATACATTTTTACAATGATGTCTTTCCCAAGATAAATCCATGGTAGGGTCAAGGTTAGACAAGTCCAATTATATGGACTTCTGATCTACATAATTTTGCAGCATCCACTCTTCTCTCCCGTCCACCAAGATGGTCTTCCAAGAAGATTGTAATTATAACTGCAACTCTAACAAATACCTCAATGTATTGGAAACTGACATTGTTCACAAGCTTTTATTTTTTTATTTACTTTATTCTTTTCTTCTTCTTTTTTTTTTTTGTTGGATTGTTGTGAGCTATCCAGACTCATTGGGACTTGGGCAGCATACAAGTTTAAGATGTTAACATTTTTTTTGCTAATTTTCAGCACAGACTATTTTTTAATGATCTCATATTATAAAGCTAACATTGCTTATTCATTTTTTATTTATTTATTCATTAGAGCATAGGCTTCCTGAACCCCAGGATGATTCTGTGCAGTTTACACTACAAATACAAACGCTAAATAGTAAACAGGACGGGTTTACGTGTCCAGTAGTAAACAGTAAAGTTATACGTTGACTAATTTCAAACCTTTATAAAATATAGTCAGTAAATATGTAGCCATATGGCAGAAAACTATGAACCCAAAGAGATCAAAATGGTTCCCATCAGCACTCCGAAATGCACAAATGTTCCTAAATGCAATTAAGAATTGTATTTCTTTTACTTCTGTTCTCAAAATGTGTAAGAATTAAAGACAATGAAGCTAAGATCCAACCTTGTGACAACATAATGAGATATTGATTAAAAAACACAGCACCGTGCTACATAATCAAATGCAATGAGTTCTTCAGGCAATAAAACTGCCTCTGCACCACACTTGTGTAAAAGTTTGAAATAATTAACCCTTTGGATAGATTATCTGATGTCTGTGTCAATGAAAGCACTAGCTCTTGATTTTGATTCGGGAAAGAGGCGTGTCAAACAGCACAGCATCTGTCTGGGAGTTATTGGAACTGCCATGCAATCCTAAGAAAAGTGGTGGCTGCTTTAATGAGCTGTAGCCATGTGCTATTTGCACATTTGCTTACTCCTGAGTGTCCTCAATGCTCCTGTTCTGTATCAGAGCCAAAGCAACACAAGGGTCTAGAACAGGGGTGTCAAACTCGATTTCATGGACGGCCACATCAGGGTTGTGTTTGAACTTGGAGGCCAGGGTGAGTGTGGCCAATTTGACACCACTCATGCCAGGGGTGCCTGTGGTTGCTGAAATGCTCTGCAAGCAAAAATGGGCCCCCAAGCTCCATTTTCAGTGCGACAACTTCCTGCAACCCTCTTCTGGCAAAAATGGAGCTCAGGAGAGCTACTTGAAGCCCTTGCAAGCTCCATTTTCAGCTGCAATGGCCTCCTGCAGCCCTCTGCCAGCAGAAATGGAGCTCGGAAGGGCCATGGGACGGTTGTTTGCTGTTTCCAGGTTGGTCCTGTAGGCCAGATCTAAGCAGCTCATGGGCCAGATCCGGCCCACGGGCCTTGAGTTTGACATCCCTTCTCTAGAAAGTATAAGTTATTCTTGCATGAATTAAACAATATTGGAAAACAATGTCTATGGAGATTCTCGGTTATTCAGAGCAAGGTTGTCCCAAAGGTGCTTTTTCAAGAGGCAACTGGAGTTTCTGGTTTTTCCTCTGAAAATGTTACACTTCTCATCCAAGAAGCATCTTCAGCAGAAAACCCTACGCCATTTCAGACAAATGGCTATCCAACATCTTCTTAAACACTTCCAGTGTTGGAGCATTCACAACTTCTGAAGGCAAGTTGGTCTACTGATTAATTGTTCTGTCAGGAAATTTCTCCTTAGTTCTAAGTTGCTTCTCTGCTTGATTAGTTTCCACCTGTTGCTTCTTGTCCTGCCTTTGGGTGCTTTGGAGAATGGCTTGACTCCCTCTTCTTTGTGGCAGCCCCTGAGATATCAGAACACTGCTGTCATGTCACCCCTGGTCCTTCTTTTCATCAATGCAACCGTTCTTCATATTTTTAAGCCTCCAGTCCCCTAATCATCTTTTTGGCTCTTCTCTGCACACTTTCTAGAGTCTCCACAACTTTTTTTACATCATGGCGACCAAAACTGAATGCAGTATTCCAAGGATGGCCTTACCAAGATGTGTCCTGCTGGGTTTCCAACAATTCTGAGTTTTATAGAACCCTGACTCATACATTATTTAATCCTTGAGCATTAGATTAACAAAGGCTCCCATGATTTGATTTGATAGTAGCTGTTACAGAGCCCTTCCCATAGATTACACCCAAGGAAGGACAGTGAAGAAACAGTCTCTTCTATAAAAGTATACTTGGTTATTCCAGGCAGTAACAACAACAACAATATAGCAGTGTCTAAACCCTAACTGCAATTCTTCCTCAACCACTCTGTGTCTTGCTTTTCAATTTTTTCCTCCCCTGAGCTTTTGGGAATTTGGACCGCATCTAATTTGTCACAAAGAAACAGTTGTTTACATAAACCACATTACTATTCCAGACAAACTGTCTCTGCCGATGCTGTTGAAAGTCAACAGAACTGCAAAAAGAATTGCATCTTGATTATCAACTTGCAAATAGGACTGTATAGATCACTCGAGCCGAGATCCATTTCATTTGCATTAGTCAACCCGTGCCAATTTTTCCATTCTTTTAGGCATTTAAAAAGAAAAAAAAAACAAGAACTTTTCCATTTATTTTGCTTGCAGGTTTTCCATAATGTTCTTTCCTATTCCTTAGCTTTGAAAGATATACGAAGTCCCTTTAAAAACATTATCAAAGTTTTCTCTCCTTCCCAGGAACATCATAAGAACATTGAAATATTGTATTTATTGCTGAACCTCTTATAATTGATGCACAAAAATAATTGCATAGAAATGGCTGAATGTTCTGACTGAGGCTTCCCAAGAGCGTGAAACAAACTCCTTGTCCCAATTAATAAATGTATTAATTTACTGTGAATTCTGCTCATTCACAGCCAGCAAAGTCTTTCAAAGGAAGATTTATGGTCACAGACCGAATCTAGTTTGGAGAGCTGACAGGCCAATATCTGCAAAACTTGGCAAGGAATCTCGGACATACAAAGACTTTATTTACTTTGAACACCCTTTAATCACAACTTTCAACTTAATATTGTGTATTCAGTAAATGCGTCTTGGTTAGGATTCTACTCTTTGCTTGATGTTCCTTAGAATGCCTTCCAAAAACACTTCTGTGGTCTGAATTACCATTATTGCAGTCAAAAGAAGAGGGCAGCTTTTGTTTTTAATTATTAGTTGATTTGCAGTGTTCTTAAAATATCACTGGGCATGCCAGAGGAAAGCAGAGAGAGAAATGCGGAAGGCCAAGGCGAGCCAGAAACTAATCAGCATTGGATGATCAAATTGGGGTGGGGGGTGGGGGAAATGAAGTGAAAGAGTAAGATAATGAATGAGCAGTTGTAAGGAATCAGGAGACTGCACCTATCGTTGGCATGTTATGCCAACGGTATGAAATATATGTTTGTCGTTGGATAATGGCACAAATAAAAGCTGTTCTACTCCCTGTCTTTTTTTGGGTGTGATCCAACAATCCCTGCCAACTCTCCCTGTTATCTCCTGTGTATTTTACAAAGCTGAATACACATCTGTACAAAGAGATTCGTGCTCATTGTAAACTATATCTTAGGAGAGCATATTAAACTAAGACACTATAATGGCCAGAAGTTACAAGGACTGATCTGATGCTTCAGAAATTATGCTAAGTAGTCACCAAAAAAAAAAACCCTAGTCTCATTACTGCAGTGCCAACGTTTTATAGAGCAGGAGGGCTGGGGAGGACATTGTTTTGATGAATACTGCTTTTCACATTTCTTAATTTGTAGGGACTTCATTTCAAAATATGTTTAATTTGCAATGGTCGTTTTCATTCTGAAGCCACACAAAGAATTCTTGGATAGTGAAAAATTCACTTCAGATTTGAAGCAACATTTGAATACCGTGTTTTCCCGAAATATGCCCCCCCCCTGAAATAAATGCTTGGCCATATTTTGGGGAAGGTCTTATTATTTTTGAGGCAGGCAAAGGAGGCAGCCAGTTTTGTCCCCTCATGGCTGCTGGTGTTTTGCAATATTTTCAGGGAGAGCTTATTTTTGGGGGAAGGGCTCATTTTAGCGCATGTAGTCAAAAGCCCGATTGGGCTTATTATCCGGGGAGATCTTATTTTCAGGGAAAGGGTACTGAATATTAAAATGTTGAATAGTTGAAGTCTTCAAATGCACTGATTCACTGGAAATATTTCCCTGATACCCGTTTGAGTTTCTCTGTCTTACCGTTTTTTACCACATTGGGTGAGCGTCCATGAGACTAAAAATTGATTTAACATTCAGTTTATTGATTTAACATTCAATCATTCTCAGGAATTAGCAACTGCTTCCCTTTTGTTTTTCTTTTATTTTCCCTGCAATGCTTCTTGATTGTCCAAGGACGTTGATTTTGATTGTGTACTTCTCCAGACTTGCCACATTCAAAGCAGGTCTATGACAATTCATTGTGGCCAACTCACCACAGCCAATTCACTGCAACCAAGTTCTCACAGCTAACTTGTGGTGGGCCAAATTCACCGTGGTCAACTTTGACCAAGTAGTGGAACAGAATCATTAAAGACAGGATGCAAAGGGAGGCACATAATGACTAATTTTAAATATATATATATATATATATATTAAATAATTAAATTGAATTGTTAAATTGTCCCGTGATGAGTTGTCCCGTGGCAAGATGGCCAGGGTGAATTGTCCTGAAATTTGGCCATGGTTAGTTGGCTGTGACAAGTTGACCATGGCAAGTATCTCATGGCATGCTGGTTGCCCCATGGCAAGTTGGCCACAGTGAGTTGGCTGTAGTGAGTAGTTCCATTCCAATTCAAAGCACAGTTGAGCATTTCCCGTGAAGAGTTTATCAATATTCTTTATGCGTGGCAATGACGGTAAAGATAATCCCAAGAATATTTGGCTTGTTGCCACAAACTCCCACTTACTGGATCATTGACTTCCTACGAGTCCTACGCCTCTTAAAAAAAAAGCCGGGGGGTGAAGTACACATTAAATGCAGTGAGAAGAGGAATCATGCTGCTAATTGAGTATATTTCTCTAGCATCTCAGAATTCAACAGATGTCAGAATAAGAGAACAACAGAATAACAGAGTTGGAAGGGACCTTGGAGGTCTTCTAGTCTAGAAACCCTATATAGTATGGTATATATCAGTGATGGCTAACCGTTTTGTTGTCGCATGCCAAAAGTGCCCATACCCATAATGCAATACACGTACATCATCCCTCCCTGCGCCCCATCCCCTGCGCATGCACACGAGACCGCCCTGTGATCCTCGACCCTCCGTGCATGTGCACGCAATGCCCCATGCTACCCCTCCCGCTGTGCATATGCATGCAAACCCCTTCAAGCCTTGTTTTAGGCCTAGTAGCCTTCCCTACAGCCTTCTGGGACCAAAAACTGCACCCCTCCCATGCTCCCTCTCACCCCCATGCATGTGCATTTGACCACCCACGCATGTACATGCAAGCCCCCGCCCCCCCCACCTGTGTGTGCATCTCCCACCTGCACCCCAACCCTCCGCATGCACAGCAGACACCAGAAAATCAATTGGCTGGCAGGAGGCATGCACACATGCACGGTGGAGCTGAGCTGGGACAACGGCTCACACACTTGCAGAAAGGGCTCATGCCATAGGTTCACCATCATGGGTATATACCATTTCCACCAAATGGCTGCCCGTTCTCTTTTTAAAAGCTTCCAGTGATGGAGCAATCACAACTTCTGGAGACAAGTCATTCTATTGATTAATTGTTCTCACTGTCCGGAAATTTCCTCATTGTCCAGAAGAATTAGCGAAGCAGGGTCAGAATTTCCATTTTTTTAGGCTAGCAAGATATCTATACAACACAACTGCCCCTACCTCACTTTATTGTGCTTTGATATCCAGCAATTATTGAATCCCAGATGAACTAGGGCTGAGCTCTTGTGGAGAAGAAACTATTCAATGGGTGGGCCAGATGGCGGTGTTATTCAAATTTTTTACTACCAGTTCTGTGGGTGTGGCTTGAGGGGTGTGTTGTAGCTTGGTGGGTGTGGTTTGGTGGGTGTGGCAAGGAAAGGATACTGTAAAATCTCCATTCTCTCCCCAGTCCAGGGGAAGCATGCTGCAAAATCTCAATTTTTTCCCGATCAGCAGGGACTCGGGAGGCAGAGAATAGATGTGGGTGGGGCCAGCCAGAGGTGGTATTTACTGGTTCTCCAAACTACTCAAAATTTCTACTGCTTGTTCTCCAGAACTGACCAGAACCTGCTGAATCCCACCTCTGCATATGAAGCTGCACACTTTTTTTAAAAAATGCCAAGTCCTTCTTTAACAAAGGGAAATTCTTCTCTTTCTTTTTCTCTTTTATTATGTTGCTATAAATCTTAATACATTGTTTTGTTTCAATACATTGATGTTTGCATAACAGGCAACACTGCAACAGAGAAGAGAAAAAGAGGAAATTCTATCGATGTTAATTACAATTTAGGGTGTCAATATTATAAACGTACAATTATTTGTTTTGGGGTTTTTTTTCTTCCAAAGTTGGGTATAACATTGAGAAAGAATCACTACAACTCACGCCAAAATAAATGTTACGTAGGAGAGGTTTCGATCTTAAGTTCATCAGGTATCGAAGTCCCTCTTGTATTGTGACAGTATATAACTATGTCAATATGTGGATAGAAATTATGATTTATTCTATATACAACTGTGATTAGTAGACCAGTATGACTTATTTGAGGCCTTTGGTGCTGGAGAGGACTCCTGCGAGTCCCTTGGACTGCAAGGCGAGCCAACTGGTCAGTCCTAGAGGAGATCAACCCTGACTGCTCCTTAGCCATGTAATTACCAGGAACTATGTCAATGAAGACTCAATCATCCAGGACAAAGGTATCTAAAGGTTGAAGCATGGAAACTGGATGTAACTACCAAAATAGCCACCAGGACCACAGTATGAGGAAAAGTATTAGTTGTGCTTCATGATCTGGAGTGATCTCACACAGGGGTGAAATCAACTTACCTTTGCTACCGGTTCGCAAATGTACATGCATGTGCTACCTCCGTGCATTCGCAGGACCTTCAATTTCCGATGATCAGCTGTGATGTGCAATTTAAATCAGCTAGAAAGCAGGAAATCCGACGATTCTAACTAATCTAAATTGTGCATCACAGCTGATCATTGGAAATACCAGTTTGCCCGAATCGGTAGCATTTCACCCGTGATCTCAGGGCATCAGCATGAAAGTGTCAAAATCTGTAACACGACAGGTGTGGCATTATCGTTCACACACTATCTGTATGCACATGCAACACTGATACACATGCAAAATGGACAGGATTTACACAGGTTGTTACTTTACTCACTATGAACACACCTCCTAGCTGTGACTAGAAGGGGAAGAAACTAGGGAGAAATTTTGACTGTAACGATGGGTGACCATGAAAAATTTCCATAGAGTTTTGTTGGTTAATTGTTCATTTTTCAAAATTAGAGTTTTGCGCTTTTAAAATGCCTCTGGATTTAAATGTAAAAATATCACAATAATTTAAATTTTAACACAAACATGGCTTCTATTTTTAACCACTCAATTTCCAAGAGGAAAAAAAAAACAGATGCTGAAGATTTCGGTAATGTCACACTTTAGACTCATTTTAAACACAATTCAACCAAAGATATTCATGTCTAAACCCCACCAGTTCAGCGCATGAGATTTGAGTTTGTGCTTAATTCTTTCATTGACATAAATAGGCTTGAAAAGTGTTGCACTGTTAGTGTAATAATTCAGTGGAACAGCAGGTTTTATTTTTCTGGTCTCTATGGAAAGTTAAAGAAAGAAGGTCTTTTTTTAGAAAAAGAGAGAGCTGTGCGTTGCTGATAAATCTTGTTCCTGGAACAAAGGTATAACCCTGATTTTAGCTTTAATGCTTATTTGATGTTTATCATTATTATTTTGTTTTATTCCCAGAAAATGTCCTCCAATAAGTTTGGATTATTGTAATTCAATGACATTTCACTCTAACCCTCTGGTTAGTTTCATGTGGATTACAAAAAAAAAAAAAATGCAGGACAAGATGGAAGTCTTCAAACATCAATGTCTCTACAGACAGACAATCCAGAATAACTTTTGGACTCTTTCAATGCTCTTGTATTTTAAGAAGAAAGGGAGGGAGGGAGGGAAGTAGGGTAGATGGAGGAAGGAAATAAAGAACAAGAAAGAAAGAGTGAGGGAGGAAAGAAAGAAAAAGAAAGAAAGAAAGAGGGAGGGAGGAAAGAAAGAAAAGGCAGAAAGAAAGAAAGAAAGAAAGAAAGAAAGAAAGAGAGAGAGAAAGAAAGAAAGAAAGAAAGAGGGAGGGGAGGAAAGCGAAAAGACAGAAAGAAAGAAAGAAAGAAACAAAGAAAGGAGGGAGGGAGGGAGGAAAAAAGAAAAAAAGAGTGAGTGAGGGAGGAAAGAAAGAAAAGAAAAAAGAAAGAAAGGTAGAAAGAAAGAAAGAAAAGAAAGAAAGAAAGAAAGAAAGAAAGAAAGAAAGAAAGAAAGAAAGAAAGAAATCAGATTGACAGGAGTGATTTTGGCTTCAAAGAGCACAAAAACAGATTCAAATGAGTCCAGATAAAACCAAACCATGCAGCAATAAAGAAATAATTAGGATTTCAAAGACTTGCACAAACAAGTCTTGTTTGTGTAATTGTAATGCAATTGGACTTTAAGAAGAGCACATGACCATACTTGGATTAGAAACAGATTTTTTTTTAATCAATAAACATGAAAAGCATGGCCTGGCTAGCACCCTGAATCCCTCCTTGATTTCCATGGATAGATAGGTGTGTGATTCTCCCCCTGTGATCAACGTGATCCCCTCTGCTTATTGTTTCTTCTTGGCTGGAATGGGCCTTCACTTCTTGCTCTGCGCCCAGTGGAGGAAAATGCTAAGACCATGTGCAGATATGATCTTCCAGGCTGCCAATCCCTTCTCCCTCACATAACACTGTGGGAGGACCTGACATGAAATGACAAAGCACTTGGGTATCAACGAGCTGCTTGAACGAGAGAGTAAACTAAAAAGAGGGGACAAGAAATGTTACTGTCTTCTTACCCTCACTTACCCTGAAGGGAGGGAGGGAGGGAGGGAGGGAGGGAGGGAGGGAAGGAGAGAGAGAGAGAGAGAGAGAGAGAGAGAGAGAGAGAGAGAGAGAGAGAGAGAGAGAGAGAGAGAGAGAGAGAAGGTCCCTTCCAATGCTGTTAATCTGTTAATGTGTTACTCAAATTTAGTTAAGACTAGCTGATAACCCAGCATTGCCTGGGTATTTATTTATAGGGGGGGAAATATCCGAACCAAACGTAATTCCTAATGTTTGATTTTCCCCCTTAGCAAAGGGAGCCCCCTTGTGGAGTACTGTGAAGCCATTACCATGGCAACTCCACTGCACTGTGCAGTAGAAGCTATTTTATGGCAGTACAGTAGAAGCCATTTTAAGGCACAAAAGGCTGTAGCTTAACAGAACACACACATACCAAGGGGTATTAGAGGTGTCTTACCTTCACAGCATTTTTTCTCCAGAGAGTAAGTCATGTGTGTACCAAGTTTGGTTGAGATTGCTCTAAGCGTTCCAGAGTTATGCTGGAACACACACACACACACACACACAGAGCGCCATTTTATACATATAGAAGACTGCTCTGATTAATGACAGAGCTTTGCTGTATGTTATAGAATGGAGGGAGGGAGCTGGCCTGGCTGTCTCAGATCAGGGACTGAGCAGTCTCACCTTCCTTGTGTTATTTCTGAGATGACAGCAGCGGTTTGTGAAGGCTTCTCGAAATAGAGAAGGTATTTATTTGTTCCCCAGTTGCTTTTGTGCGAAGCCACAATGGGAATCACGGCTGCATATGTTGAATTGCCAAATGATTTCCTCTCCAGACAGGGATTCAAATCCACCTGCCTCAAGCTTGAGCATTGTACTCTGAACATAAATATTTGTACTTGGAGGTTTTCATTGTCCCTGCAAGCCAAGTGTGTTCCAACACACTCGGCTGCATTCAGCTAGATTCAGGCATCAGTAGAAGGAGGAGCCCAACGCACACCTGTACATGTTTGCAGATTTCCACAGGAAAAAAAAAGAGGAAAATAACTGTCTTGTTTGGTACCGCAACCAAACAGAACAGGTACAGACTTCAACGGATAGTTAGCAGAAGAAAATAATAATTGCAACTCGCCTGCCTTTCATTAAGGACCTAAATACTGCACAAGTGTGAGAGAGAGAGAGCTGAGAAAATATCTAGAAACCCCTCAAATACTCGATATTTTAATTCCTCCCCTCAGATGCCACTACAGGGCAATTGCATGCCGAAACAACTAGACTCAAAGACTGCTTTTCCCCCTATGCCATCACTCTGCTAAACAGCTAATTCCCACAGCACTGTCTCATGCCTAAGGATAACCATGTAGTAGGGCTGCATTTGTATTATCCTTCTCATCTTTCCTATTTCTTGCTCCTACTGGTATCTTATGAGTTATTACTTTGTTGTTTGTACGTACACTGAGAGCTTATGCATCTGAGACAAGTTCATTGTGTGTCCAATCACCCTTGGCTAATAAAGAATATTCTATTCTATTCTATTCTATTCTATTCTATTCTATTCTTCATTCCAATACCCTTCTATTCTATTCTATTCTATTCTATTCTATTCTATTCTATTCCATTCCATTCCATTCCATTCCATTCCATTCTTCATTCCAATACCATTCTATTCTATTCTATTCTATTCTATTCTATTCTATTCTATTCTATTCTATTCTATTCTATTCTATTCTATTCTATTCTATTCCATTCCATTCCATTCCATTCCATTCCATTCCATTCCACTCTATTCCATTCCATTCTTCAGTCCAATACACTCCTAATCTATTCTGTTCTGTTCTGTCCCGTTCTGTTCCATTCCATTCCATTCTATTCTTCATTCCAATACACTCCTATTCTATTCTATTGTATTCTATTCTACCCTAACCTACCTTACCCTATCCCATCCCATCTCCCTCCACCCCACCCACTCCACCCTACCCTGCCCTGCCCTGCCCTGCCCTATCCTACCCTAACCCATCCCATCCCATCCTATTCTATCCTACTCTTCCACTCCATTTCATTCCACCCCACCCTACCCAATCCCATCCTATCCTATCCCATCCCATCCCATCCCACTGCACTGCACTGCACTGCACTCTACCCTACCCTACCCTATTTCCCCACTCCATTCCACCCCACTCAATCCCATTCCATTCCATTATATTATATCCCATCCCATCCTATTCTATTCTATTCTATTCTGTAGTTCGGTACCCAAGTCTTGTCTGCATCATTTCCAATCTCCCAAATTCATTCAAATCCACTGCTTTGGTTCTACAGCAAAATATGCTATTTGCATTCAGATCCCGTTTAGTGGAGAGCTACTGCAAGAAAGTTCAGAAATAAGAAGGGGCAACCCAATTAAGGCGATTAGGGCATGGGTTACTGCCTGAAGTCCTTCCCTTTTAGTCTCATTAGTGTAATATATCTCAGTAGGTTTTCTGCCTTCACCCTAAATTTTCCCTCCGCCAAATTAGCTCTAAAACAATAGTTATTTGAAAGGGCTTTCACATTTTATGGAACAATTTATGTATGTTTGGCTTCCCCTTTCCCTTTGGAAATCTTACTACATTTGCAAGTCAGGAGGCGCCTGCAGCATCCAGTCCTTGCAAAACTATATATAAATACTATGAAAAAGAAATAATCCTTAGAGGAATCTTTTGAGAGACATGATTTCATTTGTAAGTAATATATGATTCCAACTGTATATTTGGTACCATCAAGCTGTATTTGGGAAACCTCGGTGTGTTTAATTTCTATTCCAGTGAAAATAATTTCTCATGCATGGAAGCAAGTTCAGAAATCTCAATGCAACCTTCCCCTCCCCCAAAATCCTACAACATTCTTAATTTCATTGGATACTCTGTTCTCTCTCTCTCTCTCTCTCTCTCTCTCTCTCTCTCTCTCTCTCTCTCTCTCTCTCTCTCTCTCTCTCTCTCTCTCTCTCTCCCCTATATCTTTCTATCTTATATCTATATCTGTGTTTGCATCTATATCTATATCTATCTTCCAACTTTTTTTCCAATGGTTGTTATCTAACCATTGATAAAACAATTCCCAAGTTAAAAAAAAATATTCTGTCTCTTCTTTATCCTTTATCTTTAGTATTAACCTATCCATTCCCGCACAATCTAATATTTTTTTTTTGACTATCTTTTCATCTGTAGGAGTTTCCTCATTTTTCCAGTGTTGTGCAAATACACTTCTCACTGCTGTCAAAACATGTAGTATTTAAGGGAATTATACATTCTCTTTATTATATTTTCCTGGCAAAATACCTAACAAAAATATTTCTGCCTTTAAATCTATACGTTGCTTTCTCATTTTCTCTAACCAGGTATTTATTTTGGTCCAAAAATTTTGGCCTTTGGGGACGTCCACCACATATGGTAGTATAAGCCCAGTATCTGGTTGCATTTCCATCATTTGGTGGACATGTTTTTAAACATCTTTGCTAGCCTTGCCAATGATCCTGCTTAATTATGAGGTATTTCACTACCGGATCTTTACTGGGATGTCATTTAAACTTAGATCATGGCATCTGGCCCTCTCAATTCCTGGAAAATAGATGGGGAGGAAATGGAGGTAGAGACAGATTATGTTTTCCTGGGCTCCCAGACCACTGCAGATGGGGACTGCAACCAAGAAATTGAAAGATGCTTGCTCCTGGGGAGGAAAGCTATGGCAAATCTAGACAGCATACTAAAAAGCAGAGACATCACCCTGCCAACAAAAGTGCATATAGTCACAGCTACGGTTTTCCCAGTTCAATGGATGGCTGTGAAGGATCATAAGGAAGGCTGAGTACCAAAGAATGGAGGACTTTGAACTCAGGTGCTGGAGAAGTCTCCTGTGAGTCCCTTGGAATGCAAGGTGATCCAACCAGTCAGTCCTAGAGGAGATCAACCCTGACTGCTGTTTAGAAGCCAGATCCTGAAGGGGAAACTCAAATACTTTGGCCACCTAATGAGAAGGAAGGACTCCCCAGAGAAGAGCCTCATGCTGGGAACGATTGAGGGCAAAAGAAGAAGCGGACAAGAGAGAATGAAGTGGGTGGAGGATGGAGTCACTGAAGCAGTAGGCATGAGCTTAAATGGACTCCGGAGGATGGTAGAGGACAGGAAGGCCTGGAGGAACGTTGTCCATGGGCTCGCGATGGGTCGGACACGACTTCGCAACTAACAACAACAACATTTAACTTTAAATTAAAGGCCATAGCTTTCTAGTTATGCAATGTATGATATGAAAAACAGGACCATCGGAAAAGCTTAAGCAATAAAATTTGATCCAATGACATCATGGAAAAAAAATAATTGGGAGTACCTTTGATTGTAAAACGAACAAATAATTCAGTACTGGAATAAGTAAAACTGCACTCCTTGCTAGAAACACTAATTAGTAAGGGTAACGCTGAAACATTTTGGATAAAACAGAGGAAGGCTTGAATCCTTGGAGAAGATCCTGATGCCCAGAAGACGATGCTATCATTAATGATGGGTGTTACCAGCCCATCGTTCTGAATTCTTTGCCATTATAACCCAACACAACTCTCCTTCCTACCATAATGACACAATCATGAGCTTACGAGAACTGGAAGCAGTTACTGACAGACAATCTTGGCAAAATGAGGCCCCCTGGGACCCCCGGAGTCAGAAAACACCAAATTGCTGAACAACAACAACAGAAGAGAGAAAGGCTGCAAAACTCCAGGTGGGTTATACGTTACACAGTATCTTGCCATCTGAACTTTTACATCCCAGGTTTGGGAGTGCAGAACTACAGTTATACAGAAGGAAGCAATTATATCAGTCCTGTTCATCTAGAAGGAATGTGAAAACGCAGAGAGGTAGTCCACAAACGCAGGAAATACAGCCGCATAATAACAATATAAAAACGTTGGAAGGGACATTGGAGGTCTCCTAATCCAACCCCCTACTCAAGCAGGAGACCCTATGTCACTTCAGAGAAATGGCTGTCCAATCTCTTCTTAAAAACATCCAGCGATGGAATACCCACAACATCTGGAGGCAAGTTGTTCAAATGACTGCGTAAAGTTTCTCCTTAATTCTAGGTTGCTTCTCTCCTTGATTAGTTTCCACCCATTGTTTCTTGTCCTGCCTTCAGGTGCTTTGGAGAAGAGATTGATTCCCTCTTCTTCACGGCAGTCCCTGAGATATCAGAAGACTGCTGCCATGTCAACCCTAGTCCTTCTCTTCAGGAGATTAGACATGCCCGGTTCCTGCAATCGTTGTTCTTATGATTTAGCCTCCAGCCCTCTAATCATCTTTGTTGTTCATCTCTGCACTCTTTCTAGAGTCTCCACATGTTTTTTTACATCATGGCAACGCTATGCATGGTGCCTTGTGCATGCAAACATGCATCCATATACAAAGAACATGAAAGGATAAAATCGGAAAGCATGGGTGTTTCATATTCTTCTTCTTCTTCTTCTTCTTCTTCTTCTTCTTCTTCTTCTTCTTCTTCTTCTTCTTCTTCTTCTTCTTCTTCTTCTTCTTCATCATCATCATCATCATCATCATTATTATTATTATTATTATTATTATTATTATTATTTTAAACTTTATACAGTTGCTCTTCTTATAACAAAGTCTGGGCAGCTATTAGATATTCAAACAAAGTAAAAACAAAATACTAAAACTATAAACTGATTGTCAATTGCTTATAAAGTTTAAAGTCTGTTTCGACTTGTCCCAAAGGTGCTTTTTCAAGAGGAAACTGGACTTTCTTGGTTTTTATTTGAAGACGTTTTGCTTCTCATCCAAGCATCTTCTTCATATATATATATATATAGATGGCACCTTGCTCAGTAGTAGTAACTGTGAAAAGGAATCTTGGAGTCCTAGTGGACAACCATTTAAATATGAGCCAGCAGTGTGCAGCAGCTGCCAAAAAAGCCAACACAGTCCTAGGCTGCATCAACAGAGGGATAGAATCAAGATCACGTGGTTTTAGTACCACTTTTATAAGGCCTTGGTAAGGCCACACTTGGAATACAGCATCCAGTTTTGGTCGCCACGATGTAGAAAAGATGTGGAGACTCTAGAAAGAGTGCAGAGAAGAGCAACAAAGAGGATTAGGGAACTCAAGGATAAAACATATAAAGATCGGTTGCTGGAACTGGATATGTCTAGTCTTATGAAAAAAAGGACTAGGTGGTGACATGATATCAGTGTTCCAATATCTCAGGGGTTGCCACAAAGAAGAGGGAGTCAAGCTATTCTCCAAAGCACCTGAGGGTAGGACAAGAAGCAATGGGTGGAAACTAATCAAGGAGAGAAGCAACTTAGAACTGAGGAGAAATTTCCTGACAGTTAGAACAATTAATCCATGGAACAACTTGCCTCCAGAAGTTGTGAATGCCCCAACACTGGAAGTCTTTAAGAAGATGTTGGATAGCCATTTGTCTGAAATGGTATAGGGCTTCCTGCGTAGGCAGGGGGTTTGACTAGAAGACCTCCAAGGTCCCTTCCAACTCTGCTATTGTACTGTATTGTACACACACACACACACACACACACACACACACACACATACACACACTGTTCATGTATTCATTAGGGCACAAGTGCAATTTACAAGGATTTTATTCCCCCACTCATTATAGCAAGGCCAAAAGGACTCACTTTTATCTGTAAAATATTCTGCTCGACATCAAGATGGGACGTTTCTGTTTGAAAATGCAAACTTGGTTCTAAAATCAATGTTAGAGTAAGAGGGGAAAAATCCCAATTTAATATCAGTCACTTAGTTTTTAGAGAAGCCTTGTACTTTCACCATATCTGGTCTTCTGTGAGGAAAAATGAAGTGAGAACAAATGACACCCTTTGCACTGAAAATGTTAACATTCACTGTCAGACAATGCTTTCATTACATCAATGAAATGCCTTCACACAATAGAGAAGCTTTTGATACTACTAAACCTCTTAACTGGGCAAGATATAGAAAGGCTGACTCAGAGTAAAAATTCTGGCATCTACGGGGGAAGCTGAGGGACAAAGCATAACAGCCTTAAATGGAGTCAGCTCTACTAAAATGCTACTAAAGCGAAACTTTTCAGATTAGCTGCAGAATTGGCGGAGAAAGTAGGAACACTTAAGGATCATTTCGAGCATTGGAAATATAAATTCTAGAAGTTGTTGGGATTTGTTTGTACAGTTGGGAAAGGCACAGTGATTTCTTCATTGGTGAAGAAAGAAAAGAAACCCGCAAACACAATTGTTTATATTAATAAAACTAGCTGCCCATTTTATGAGGTGGCCTTCAGCCAGTTCCGACTGAACCAGTAGCAGAAATCGTGAGTGGGCCCACCCACCGGCTCTGGCTCTATGCTGTCCTATTTAGGCATGTTTTTGAGGTGGGGCACATGTGTGGAAGTTGCGCTCATGAGCAAAGTGCATGCACAGAAGGCTGAAGTAGCGAAGCGAGCGAGCGTGGGCAGGGCGAAACAGTACTAATGAAAAGCGAAACCCACTGCTGGTGTTTAGGTATTTTCTTTCTTGCTGGCATAAGAAAACAAAAGCAAATGGAAACTAATTTAACTAACGTTAACGTGTGGATAAATGGGAGACTTTTTTTAAAGGCTGAAATTCCATCTTTTTTCAGTCCGTTTGGTCTAGTGGTTAAGGCACCATGCTAGAAAGCAGGAGGCTGTGAGTTCAAGTCCCACCTTAGACATAAAAGCCAGCTGGGTGACTTTGGGCCAATCGCTAGTGAGTTCTAGTCCCACCTTAGCCATGAAAGATAGTTGGGTGTCCTTGGGCCACTCACTCTCTCTTAGCAGGAGGAAGGTATGTTGGATATGTTCACCACCTTGGCTTATTAATAAAAAATAATAATAAAGGTGAGAGACAAAAAACTAAATTAAATAGTAAATATACATTTTTAGATGTCTATGGAGATTCTCAGTCATCCAGGTCATAGTTGTCCCAAAGTTCCTTCTGCTTCAGTCAGAACTGAAGAAGCTTCTTGGATGAGAAGCCAAACATCTTCAAGGAAAAGCAAAATCCCGTCGTTTTTTGAAAAAAAAAAAGCACCTTTGGGATATACTATTTTAAGGTATTATTTTAAATACGCCAATTGGAGGAGCAGTTCTTCTAAAGAAAGACATCCAATTGATGTCTTTGGATTTTTGGATATTCCCACTCCCTCTCAAAATCTATATTTAAAATCTGAGATGATCAGTAGATCTAGAGATTGATATTGTTGGAAGAATTTTCCTTCTGGGTTCAGTTCCAAGTGGGGAAAAAGACACTGGAAACATGGTGGCTGTTTGGAAAGATGCTTTAATGGTGGACAGGACCACATGGTTTGAGGTCCTTGGGGCGGGGGAGAAAGCACATGGGTGAGAGAGATAGAGAGAGATATATTTCTACCCTCTCTTGGGGACTGCCTTGGAGCTTCCTGTTCCCGTGTAAGAAATGTATTCTGATTGGTTGTCAGACTCCCATGAGCCCATTCAGGGGTAACTTTGCAGTGTCTTGAGTCCCAAGCTTGGTTGAATCTTTCTGGGTGATGTAATCTCTCCAGGTGCCATGTGGTGAGTTCTGTTGCTAGATGGGTAGAGGGCTAATCCTATCATGTCCCAAGGGCATGTCTTAATCCCATCACCCTGGAATTGAAGGCTGGGGCAGAGAGCTGCTTTGTCATTAAAAACACATTTCTCCTTTTCTCATCTAGGGAAAGATAATATTCTGCCTTTTTAAAAATTCCTAGAATATTGCACTCTCCTAGGAGGGTGGGTGGGTGCTAACTTCCTACAATATGGAGTAGCTCCAGAAATCCATGAATGCAATATAATAACCCTATCGAAAGGAGAAAAAGAGTGACAAGAAAGATAAGGTATTTTTTTAGATACTTCAATACCCAGAATATATCCTTCCTGAACCATTATTTTTAGTAAGCAGGCAAACATCCTCTGGTCTGCTTACCTTATCATGTTTTTCCCCCCTTCAGGATGCATAACGTCCTCAGGATGCCCTCACGAAGGAACAATGAAATGATGGATCGGGAAGGAAGGAGGAAACACTGGGACTTCCCCACCAGATTAGAGCAATTAAACATCCATCCTTTTTCCCAAACATAGCCCATTGTTTAGCTTCTATAAGTGGATCTGCAGATGGTTAAGCACTCAAGTGTACTGCCGGCCTAACAATACATGAAGTTTGTTGTTTTGGGATAAATGATCTACATCTTTCTAAAGCCCTCACCGCCCCAGGAATAAAAGTAGATGCAAAGCACATATGGCGGGTGGAGGTGAAGAAACCATTTTCAATGCTAACAAATTCAATAATTATTAAACGTAAACACAATTTTTGATAGTTATTAAGGGGACTCATATTTTTGATAGTTATTAAGGGGACGCATAAAGAAACACCCGGAAAGGGACGTGGTCACTCAGTGGTTGAGAGGCTGAGCTTGTGATCAGAAAGGTCGGCAGTTTGGCGGTGCGAATCCTGAGCGACGTGTAATGGAGTGAGCTCCCGTTCCTTGTCCCAGCTTCTGCCAACCTATCAGTTCGAAAGCAGATAAAAAATGCTGGTAGAAAAATAGGAACCACCTTTGGTGGGAAGGTAACAGCATTCCGTGCGCCTTCGGCATTGAGTCATGCCGGCCACATGACCATTGAGACGTCTTCGGACAGCGCTGGCTCGTCGACTTTGAAACTGAGAGGAATACTGCCCCCTAGAGTCAGGAACGACTAGCACATATGTGTGAGGGGAACCATTACCTTTTAAGGATACATCCAGCACTTGATTCATGATGAAATGAAATAATGATGAAAAAAAGGTATTGCAGGAAAACAAACATTTCTTTATTTAAATGGATTTAAGCCTTCCGAATGAGGGGTGCAGTGGCCTAGAGGTGGAGCTCTCACCTCACAAACAGGAGGCTGTGAGTTCGATCCTAGGTAGAGGCAGAGAGCTCTTTCTCTCTCTCTGCGCACAGTGAAAATATATCTGCTGAACAAAACTCCGCATTGGCAACAGGTAGGGCATCTGGCCAGTAAATACTCTGCTAGCTCCATTCAATTGCCCAGACTCCATCCCGCAAGGGATTATGGGGTCATTAAAAGAAGATGATTTAAGTCTGCAGAATGTTTATCTCTATTTCTAGGGTGGAAAAGAGGGACAAAGCAAAAGAGAAGATGGTATGGAATTTTCCATGTTATCCTGTCACTCCTTTTGCCAATGCTCTTAGATGCTGCCAAAGGACCATTTTCGGTGGTGAAAAACCACTGTTTTTGCTCTGCCAGTGGCAATGGAAACACAACCGATTGTTTCCTCCTCTGCTAGAGATAGAAAAGGATGACAGTCACTAATTGTCACTGGATTTGCTTTTAATATCAAGATAAAGCCATGAGCCATTAGTGGGAAGAAAAAAAAGGGGGGAGGAGATCCAATAATGCTCAAATGTCAGCAACAATAGCCACAACAAAAATAGCAGCAATGAACACTTTGGAAGAATTACTTTATGGGGCAAAGCTGCAAATAGGTGGATTATCTTAACTTTGTAACGACCAAGGAGTAAATATGCTGTATGTCAAGATAAAGTATTCATGGCTGATCTATATAGATGTGTGTGTGTGTGTGTGTGTAACTCTGGAATGCCTTGAGCAATTTCAACCAAACTTGGTACACAGATGACTTACCCTCTGGAAACAAATATTGTGGTGGTAAGACATCCCTAACACCCCTCGGGATGTATGTGTTCTGTTAAGATATAGCCTGTTGTGCCGTACTGCCATACTGGCTTCTACTGTACAGCACAGTGGAGTTGCCATGGTAACAGCTTCACAGTACTCCACAAGGGGGCTCCCTCTGGTAAGGGGCAAAATCCAATATTAGAAATTATGTTTGATCCGGACATTTTCCCCCTATAAATCAATACCCACACAACACCAGATTATCAACTAATACTCTCATAAAATTATCTGTGCCCATTCCTTTCTCTTGCAGATTTAAATTGGTATTAGGACAAACCGAATAAAAAGGTTTCCTGAATTTGCCTCCCCTTCAGTTGGACAATATTTTCCCCAATTCAGTAGAATCTTATGAGAATGAACCCAGGTAAAACAGATAATGGCCTGTGGTTTGGAACTCATCATTACGTTGAGTTGGGTGGAGTTGGATGGAAGGCTCATAAGGTGGCAGGGAGCACGGAGTGTTAGCTTCAACAATTATTCCGCTTCTTTTTAACTGTGGTGGTCAGTTAGAACCAGCTGGATAAACAAGGATTACAACCCAACATCGGTGTTTTGAGTCTTTGTTGTTCGTCTGGAATCTGACGCCTTCTTTCCAATTAGCATCCATGTTTCTGGTGTCTTTCTCTTGGCTTGGAACTGAACCAGATGGCTATTTCTTCAGAGGTGGTATTCACTTACTTTCCCTACCGGTTCACAAATGTGAGTACCTGGCGACACATGCACTCAGCCTTCCGTGCATGTCCTTTGATTGCATGTGTGACTTGCATGCATGCGTGTGGCTTGAAAACATGCCTAAATGGGATGGAATAGAGCCAGGACAGATGGGCAGGCCCACAAACAATTTCTACTACTGGTTCGGGCAAACTGAACCATCTCTGTTAATTTCTTCCAACACAAAGTCAGTAGGGAATTCACTTAACAACCAGGTTACTAACTTAACAACTGCAGGGATTCACTTAACAAACATGACAAGAAGAGTCGTAAAACGGAGCGACGTTCACTTAACAAATGTCTCACTTTATTGTGCAGAGGTGGTATTCAGCCAGTTCTGAGAGGTTCTGGAGAACTGGTAGTGGAAATTTTGAGTAGTTTGAAGAACCGGCAAATAGACTGGCCATGCCCCTGCTGCCTCCCATCCTCCCAGCTGATCTTCTTTTCTTGCCCTGCACAGGAGAACGGAGAGGAAAGCAGGTTAGTGGGGTGGGGAGGGAATGGGGACTTTACAGTATCCCTCCCCTGTCACCCCCACCAAGCCATGCCCACCAAGCCACACCCATAGAACTGGTAGTAAAACAATCTGAATCTCACCACTGGCCATAGGTTGAGGACTACCTGTATTAATTTTGTAGGTCAATTTTATATTAATTTTGTAGGTAAATGCCAATCAACTACATTTACTGTATGTTGCAAGCCGTATGATTCAAGAAACTTCTCCCCTTCAGGGGCATACAAAGCAATGCATATTTTATCTCCCCATGGAATAATGTACACATTTCAGATAGGGGGGAAAAAATCCCCTGCTAGAGAACTGCCACTCCTCATAAACTGCAGATGAGAAAGGAAAACAGGATATGAAACTTATCTCTGTTTCTTGCAAAATGAAGGATTCCCTCAACCAATCATGGCGCTTAAGGCCGCTTTCATTTATATTATCTTTCACTCGACGCATTTTGCTGGCTGTCTTATTTAAACCAAAAAAAAATGTTCTAATAATTATCTTTCAAAACCTTTTCAAATCTGAAGTGTCACATCCTCACAGGCAGATTATTAGTAGCCCTCTTGAAGGCTCTAAATCTGTATCCTAAACAAACAGCAGTGCCTTCGCTTCCTTTCCCTGTAAAAATAACAAATTAAAAGTGATAAATTTCAGAGGCCGCTTCTGTCAAGCAAGCAGACATACATCTGTGAAGCTGTCGCCAATTATTTTTCCTCTTATCATCCACCCACCCGGAGGAGGAGGAGGAGGAGGAGGAGGAGGAGGAGGAAGAGGAGGAGGAGGAAAAAGAAATGCACGCTTCCTGGATTTATTCTTTGGATTTCAAAATCAACCCTTCAAATTGTCAGTCTTGTTGGCCGGGATCACAAGGCATTATTATTACCTTAGTAGTAATCCTAACTTAGGTGATAAGGCCCTTGAAAGTCCTCTTCAGCAAAGTCCCCCCCCCCCCCCCCCGCTTTGAACTGGGAGCCGGGGTGAAAATGCCTTCTCTTGCTTGCTAGCTCATATCCGAGATGCCAAATGGAGAGATGTTATCAACGCTTCTCAGATTTACACAACAGCCTCAATATTTGGTCATCTCTGGGGAGGTTGGAGGAGTAAACTTGATCTCATTGATGAAGTGGAGAGGAAAAGAAAAAAGATTAGATAACCATGCTTCCCTCCCTCCTTCCCCCCCCCCCCCGCCTTCCTTCAATCCTTCCTTCTTTCTTCCCTCCCCTTCCTCCTTACTGCCTCCCTCCCTCCTTCCTTAATCCTTCCTTCCTTCTTTTCTTCCTCCCACCTTCCTTCAATCTTTCTCTCCTTCCTCCCCTCTGTCCCTCCTACCTTCTCTGCTTCCATCAATCCTTCCTTTTTTTCCTCCTTCCTCCCATCTCCCTGCCTCCTTCCTTCAATCTTTCCTCCCTTCTTCCTCCCTCCCTCCCTTCCTTCAATCCTTCCTTTTTTCACCCCTCCCTCCCTTCCCTCCCTCCCTCCTTCCTTCACTCATTTCTCCATCCCTCCTTCCTTCATCTTCCTTCAATCTTTTCTCCCTTCCTTCCTTCCTTCCTTCCTTCCTTCCTTCCTTCAATCCTTCCTTGTTTCATCCCTCCCTCCCTTCCCTCCCTCCTTCCCTCCCTCATTTCTCCATCCCTCCTTCCTTCATCTTCCTTCAATCTTTGCTTCCTTCCCTCAAACCTACCTTCAATTCTCCACTTCCTCTCTCCCTCCTCCCTCCCTCCTTCCTTCAATCCTTCCTTCTTTCCTCCCTCCCACCTTCCTTCAATCTTTCATCCCACCTTCCTTCAAGCCTTCCTCCCTCCCTCCCCTTCCTTCTTTCCTTGGTCTGTCCTTCACCCCATAAGAAGTTACAGATTTCAAAATTAATATTTGGTTTAGACTCCCTGCTTTTCAGGGGTTTTTTGAGAGAGAAGCTAGACTCTCTCTTTGCTTACTACTTCTTAAATTTTTCTTTTTTCTTTTGAGGAAGTTTGTCTTTGTTCTTTTATGGCTTGTTCATTCATTTGGCTAGTCCTTTCCAGCTGAATTCCTAAATGTTGGGCTCAATTGTGCTCCACTCTCAGCACAGAACATGCCTTCTCTGTGCGTATATTTTGATCTTTCCATGTGTATAGAAGAAAGAGGAAGCTTTACACCTGACTTTCCTATAACCTCATTGCCTTCTTCTGATCCAGGGTTTCCCGACAGAGACTTTTCCTCACCACTCAGCAGTTTTTCTAGCAATCAACAATACAGGCAGTTTCTCTCCCAGGACTGCTTGCTTGCTTTGGTATTTTGTTTTACTGATCGCCCTCGTTGCTCTCTTTTATCATTGCTTGGCTAGAATCCAATTTAGGAATAGGATCTCACCCCCCCCCCCCCGTGGCTTCCTTTGGATCCTGTCCCAAAGGTGTTTTTCCAAAAGGCAGAAACTGACCTTTGTTGGTTTTGTCCAAGTTGCCTTTTGGAAAAACATCTTTAGGATAACCTGGAAGATTGAGAATCTCAACAGAATAGAATGGAATGGAATGGAATGGAATAGGATAGGTTAGGTTGGGATGGGATGGAATTGGATGGAATGGAATGGAATGAATGGAATGAATGGACTGGACTGGACTGGACTGGACTAGAAAAGAAGAGAAGAGAAGAGAAGAGAAGAGAAGAGAAGAGAAGAGAAGAGAAGAGAAGAGAAGAGAATCTATTGGAATGAAGAATAGGATAGGATGGGATGGGATGGGATGGGATGGGATGAATGGACTGGTCTGGACTGGACTGGACTGGACTGGACTGGACTTGACTTGACTTGACTAGACTAGACTAAACTAGACTAGACTAGACTAGAATAGAATAGAATAGAATAGATTGGAATGAAGAATAGGATAGGATGGGATGGGATGGGATGGGATGAATGGACTGGACTGGACTAGACTAGACTAGACTAGAATAGAATAGAATAGAATAGAATAGAATAGAATAGAATCGATTTGAATGAAGAATAGGATAGGATGGGATGGGATGGAATGGAATGGGATGGAATGGAATGTATTGGAATGAAGAATGGGATAGGATAGGATAGGATGGGATGGGATGGGATGGGATAGGATGGGATGGAATAAAGAATAGGATAAGGATATGTTAGCATGGGATGGGATGGGATGTATTGGAATGAAGGATAGGATAGAATAGAAAAAATAGAATAGAATAGAATAGAATAGAATAGAATAGATCTCAAGATCTAAGATGGCTAGATGCAATGCTCTGCCAACTCAAGGGTGGTCCACAGTTGAGGAGGTCTTGGTGCTCTCTGACCTTTCTTCTTCTTCTTGAAGACATTTCATTATCCAAATGTTCAGAGAAGAGCAGCTAAGATGGTCAAAGGTGTGGAGACTACAACGTACGAAGAACACCTGCAGGATTTGTCTTTGGCTAGTCTAAAGAGAAAAGGAATTAGGGGCAACATGAGAGCAGTCTTCCAGTATTGGAGGGGCTGCCACAAAGCACCCGAAGGGCAGGACAAGAAACAAATGGATGGAAACTAATCCAGGAGAGAAGCAACCTGGAATTAAAGGAGAAACTTTCTAACAGTGAGGCCAATTAAGAAAAGGAACAGCTTGCCTTTGGACATTGTGGGTGCTTCATTACTGGAGGTTTTTAAGAAGGGACTGGACAGCCACTTATCTGAAATAGTATAGGTTCTCCTGCTTGAGCAGAGGGATGGACTAGAAGACCTCCAAGGTCCCTTACAACTCTATTCTAATCTATTCTAAACTGATGATGTTACTTATTTTGGGTCATGAAAACTTCTGCAAGAAATCAAACAAATTCAGAGAGCACCAAGGGTTCCTCATTTCAACCTTGAGTTGCAAATCCTCTCCTTTATTGGTCCCCACAGCTCTTTTCACCCAGCCTGTAGCCTTCACCTGGCTCTCTAAAGAAACCTAAATGAGAAGGAATCTGGATCTCTTCCAGCAAAGGACGTTGTTAAAAGAAATCAACAAAAATGGATGGTATTTCAGCCCCAGTGAAAATAAACACACTCGGAGCCAGAATTAGTCAAGCTGAAAGCAGACCTAAAGAAAAGTTAAGGCATGCCTAATTAAGTTCAGTGTGCATTCTAAGCATGACTGAGCCCTATCATGATACGGAGAGAAGAAAAGCACATTTTAGTGGAAGTAGGTAAGAGGGACATAAAGGAGATGGAGCAAGCATGCTCCTTTCTCTAAAGTAAAGGTAAAGGTTCCCCTCACACATATGTGCTAGTGGTTCCTGACTCTAGAGGGCGGTGCTCATCTCCTTTTCAAAGTCGAAGAGCCAGTGCTGTCCAAAGACATCACTCTGGTCATGTGGCCGGCATGAATAAACACCGAAGGCGCACTGAGCGCTGTTGCCTTCCCACCAAAGGTGGTTCCTATTTTTCCTACTTGCATTTTTTACATGCTTTCGAACTGCGAGGTTGGCAGAAGCTGGGACAAGGAACGGGAGCTCACTCTGTTATGTGGCGCTAGGGATTTGAACTGCTAAACTGCCGACTTTTCTGATTGACAAGCTCAGAGTCTTAGCCACTGAGCCACCGAGTCCCCTCTCTAAATTAGGAAAGTTATAAATTGTGCTTTACGTGCTTTTTTTTAAAAAAAACTATGTATTTGCATTTTGGCAAAACTGCTCAATTCTAATTAAGAAGGAATGGCTTCTGGTCAAATATTCTATTCGATTCAAACTTCAATTTACTGGTATCATTAATGTGCAGTTTCATATCCTGCATTCCAGAAGGGATCTCTCTCTCTCTCTCTCTCTCTCTCTCTCTCTCTCTCTCTCTCTCTCTCTCTCCCTCCCTCCCTCCCTCCCTCCCTCCCTCCCTCCCTCCCTCCCTCCCTCCCCCCCTCTCTCTCTCTCTCTAGTGGGAAGAATTAATAACAGTGTAAGTTTTTTTTCATGTGGCATCTGATTTAAAAAAAAAAAAACATTTTGAATTGAAACATCCTTGGCAATTCCTTCCAGAAGGATATACAACCCAAAAAGTCATTCTCCTGCAGTTCTGATTTTGATGATCTAGTTCTCACCTGACAGATGTATTAAAGTGCCATTAAAATGGATATTTGAGGTGCAAATAAGATGCATTTGGAAACTCACAGACAGACACATATTTGAGATAAGGTATTTTTTTTTAAATTGAAATGCTGCATTGTATATTGAATTTTAATATTTTTTTGTGGGGGGGGATGCTGCAGTATATATCTGATCAACATGTTTACGCAGAATTGTTCCTTGCATGTTTATTAACCCAACTTTGCCCCAGATGAAAGATACCAATGTTCAATTTAGACTTGGCATCTCATCCCAATCTCTTAAAATAGGTTGGTGCTCTCTGAGGGCGAAATTGATGCCCTTCCTATTGTATTTCTAGAAGAAATTTTGGCATTTTGGCTAAGGTTTTTGGCCCTATGGCGAAGAGACTATTGAAACATTGAAATAAATATTCTCTCTTTCTTTTCCTTTCTTTATCTCTCTCTTCCCTTTCTCTCTCTCTCTTTCTTTCTTTCTTTTTTCCTTCCTTCCTTTATCTCTCTTTTCCCTTTCTCTTTCTCTTTCTCTCTCTCTCTTTCCTTCCTTCCTTCATCTCTCTCTTCTCTTTTCTCTCTATCTTTTCTTCCTTCCTTCCTTCCTTTATCTCTCTCTTCCCCTTCTTTCTCTTTCTTTCTCTCTCTCTCTCTTTCTTTCTTCCTTTCTTTCTTCTACCTATCTTATATATGCTGTATAAACAGTATATGACCCTGAATTGTTAATACATCTTTGAGAAAATAGAAGCAAGATAAAACACAATGCATGATTAAAAACTACAAAAAATAACATAATACAGTGTAAAGTAGAAGCATAGAATAATCAAATATGTTACAATCAATATATCTATTTATCCTGGTGCACAGTCAGAGTGGAGAAGCCACATTTAAGCAAATTTCATGGTCCAGCACCAACTTTACTCACACTCCTAATTTTCAGAGATTCATCACTCCATTACTCTAAACAGATATACATTCTGATATGTATATCAGAAAGCAAAATGTACAGTTTGCTTATATACAGCATAGATATAGATATAACATAAATATAGATATAGATAATATATGGTAGATGACACAGATCCTGTATATTGTCTCCTGTTGAGTGTTATGTATTGGTCTTTCCCTACATTTGATTTGACAACTATAATAAATGAAAATATGGAAGTTAAAAAGGCATTGTTTAGTGAAGAGAAGGGTAGAAAAGTGATATTGCTTTGGAAACAGATGAATATCTGTTTTAGATAGACAGACAATCCACCTAGGAGAAAGGAGTTAGGAGTAATGACTCTTAGTGACTCTCTGGATATTCTCAAGTCTATTTAGAAAAGAAACCGCTTGCACAACATGTATGAAGTCATGAGACATGGAGTCAGGGGAGACATGATAGCAGTCTTCCTATATTTGAGGGGCTGCCACAGAGAGGAGGGGGTCAAGCTATTTTCTAAAGCACCTGAAGGCCAGACAAGGAATAATGGATGGAAACTGAACAAGGAGAGATTCAACCTAGAAATAAGGAGGAATTTTCTGACAGTGAGAACAATCAACCCATGGAACAGAAGTTGCCTTCAGAAGTTGTGGGAGCTTCATCACTGGAGGCTTTCAGGAAGATATTGGACTGTCCTCTGTCAGAAATGGTGTAGGGTCTCCTGCTTTGGTGGGAGGTTGGACTCGATGACCTACAAGGTCTCCTCCAATTCTGTTATTCTGAGTCCTCCTGAGCAACCTGCTCAGAATGAAGAAACATGTGAAACCAAAAAGAAAGGAAGGTCAATTGCCATGATTCAACTTCCAAATAACTCCACAGGAATGACTATTCAGTGACATACATTTTCTCCAATTGTACACATACAAGTAGTCCGTCTTTATTATTCACCCACTCAAAATATTATTTCAGCTATCTTTGTCCACTCTGAATCATTCCACTCTGCCTTGACATTTCCCTGCTGTTTTGCAGTCGGAAAGATTCAGCAATAGCAATAGCACTTAGACTTCCTGTATATACCGCTTCACAGTGCTTCACAGCCCTCTCTAAGCAGTTCACAGAGTCAGCCTCTTTCCCCCAACAATCTGGGTCCTCATTTTATTGACCTTGGAAGGATGGAAGGATGAGTCAACCTTGAGCCTGGTGAGATTTGAACTGCCAAATTGCAGGCAGCCCGCAATCAGCAGAACTTGCCTGCAGTACTGCACTCTATTTGGTCCTGAAAATAGAAACGAGTTTAAAATACTGCATATTCTTGATATTTGGAGAAGATTCCTTCCCTTCAGTTGTTTATCTCGCTCTTTCCATTCAGGAGTCTGAGCGCTGGGTGTCATCTTTATTGATTTGCTCCCTGGAGCAAGCAAGATAGAGCCATGGACTACAACAGGGAGGCGGAAAAAAACAAAAAAAAAAACAAATGAGAAGGGATCCAATTAGAGATCTGCAATACAAAGAAGGGAGAACAAGTAAGTCTTAATTAAAAAAAAAGTGTTGTGGCCCGCCAGTGGCCATTGGAGCTGTTGGCAGACAGACTCAAGACAGTGAGGAGGTTAGGAAGGAACAAGAGCCTGTCCTGGAGTCTGGGGAAGGCTCTGATGAGGGTGCTTGCATCAAAGGCAAAGATGAAACCAGGGATGTCCAACAGTCATCAGCTGCCTTCAGAGTTGAATATCAGTGGGGCAAAAGGACAGCTGGAGCCTGTTCCCGATGTGTGCATGCACAGAGCTGCCAGGAGAAGGCTGCTCTGAAGAACGGTTGGGTATGTTTAGTTTAAGAGAAAGAAGGACTAGGGGAGACATGATAGCAGTGTTCCAATATCTCAGGGGTTGCCACAAAGAAGAGGGAGTCAAACTATTCTCCAAGGCACCTGAGGGTAGAACAAGAAGCAATGGGTGGAAACTAATCAAGGAGAGAAGCAACTTAGAACTGAGGAGAAATTTCCTGACAGTGAGAACAATTAATCAGTGGAACAGCAGAAGTTGTGAACGCCCCAACACTGGAAGTCTTTAAGATGATGTTGGAGAGCCATCTGTCTGAAACGGTATAGGGTTTCCTGCCTAGGCAGGGGGTTGGACTAGAAGACCTCCAAGGTCCCTTCCAACTCTACTATTGTATTGTATTGTAAAGGGAACAGCTAAGGAACAAGAGTCGACTTGGGAGTAAAGGTACAGGTGGACGGTGAATGGCCCCTCCCATATGGAATAAAGAGGAGGGAAAGGGGAGGGGAGTTTGCAGCAGACAATTAGTTCACTTCATTAGAGTGAAGATCTGTTCCTGAGTAATTGCTGCTACAGCTTGGAGTTTGGAAGATATCGACCTGGCAACTCTCCAAGCCTGATAAAGATCTATAGGTGTGGAATCTCATGAAAGACTTTTTGCTGGGATTTTGCTGGTGAGGAATTCCCTTTAACCTAAATAAAAGAGGTTTTATTGGGACGAGGAGTATGCTTCATGATCTTGGGAGGCCTAAGTCAGAACAAAACGTCCAAAGCGACAGAGACAGGTAATATTCTTTTTCATTTAAGTTTGTAACCTGTCCAATTTTCTTTTCCCGAAGCATGAATCAGCCTGCCAGGCATTTCATTGTTAAATGTGCACCAATACATACCACACTACCAAAACAAGTACGTCTCTAAAAGCCAACACAACATTAAAAGAAGCTGTGTTTATACTTTGCATCCATCAAGAAAGCTCATCAAACCCCAATATGTGTATAACATTGGGAACATATGACGGAATCCTTAAAGCTTGTCATGACTGTGCCTTGATATCACGTAGAAAATGCAACATAAACTATTAATCATGGCAGGAAAAGAAGATGACATTGACATTTAGTGATAGCGCAGTAAATAAAGTTTTGTACTCCAGAAATTCCTTTCAGGCAAAATGAAGAGGCAGATGACAGAGAGGGACAGACATATATTATATAAATATAACCCAGCATAAATAAACCGTGGTAATGCTCATTGATTAATAATGTAAGTTCATTCACAGTTTTGTTTATGGAGATTCTCAGTCATCCTTGGTTGTCCTAAAGGTTTTTCTTTAAAGGAGTTTCGCTTCTCATCCAAGAAGCTTCTTCAGCTCTGGATGAAGAAGCTGAAGAAGCTTCTTGGATGAGAAGTGGAATGTCTTCAGAGAAAAACCAGAAAGTCCAGTTGCACCTTTGGGATATTCACAGTTTTGTGAGAAGTTTTGTTTCTAATTTCTATTTAAGACTGATCAAAAATGGAATCTCAGAAAAAGGAACTCCCTGGGATGAAATATGCTTTTTATTAAGTGCTTCCAATTTATTTCTCATTTACTACAATAACTCTCTTTTTAAAAAGTTTTATTCTGTATTTTCTGTTTTAAATCATTCTGCAACTGAGTGTAGGTTTCTGGAAACCCAATTAAGATTATAAATCTAATAAAGAATTTTCGCCTCCAGTCCCCTAAATCATCTTTGTTACTCTTCTCTGAACTCTTTCTAGAGTCTCAACATCTTTTTTATATTGTGGTGACCAAAACTGGATGCAGAGCTTATGATAGAACTAGGATGAAACAATTCAGGTATTTATCATTTTAAATTACTTTGAAAGTACTCCAGTCATCAGGATCATTAAGAAAGGAGTTACTTTTGCCATTCAATTATATTTTATCCCCTCTTTCTTACTCAGTACCTTTCCTTCTGTCCGTATCAAATTTAATGGGAAGGGCTTTGTTAAAAATGGAAGAGGTTTACTTTTATCTTTTTAAAAGCTTTGAAATTCAGATTTTTCCCCCCTTTTCCATCCTGAACTAGGAAGCATAATGAATTGCATGGGAGGTATGTATGATTAATGATGTATTAAAGATTTCTTTTGCTTTTTTCTCCCCTTCCAAATATTTCATGATGATTAGAATTGATACCGGGAATTTAATTTCTCCCTCAAAATTTGACTGACCTTTAAGAGTAGTTGAATTGCCAACTCACCGTTTTTAACTTTTGCAGATCTGTCCACTTCGCTTTATGGAATGAGGGAAGTTTCTTTAAGGAATTTCATGCACATCCACAAATATGTCATTTGGCATACATTTCCTCCCAATATCTGCTTGGGCTTGTAAATTGCCTCCAATATATTCTATTTTTTTTTCTAAATGTTTTCCCCTCTAACATAATAAACTTTATATTAGGTTCTTAAATGTATATAATATTTGATGTGCAATCACAGTTTAGCCCAAAATTTCTCCTGCTAAGCAAGACAGTTGTTAAGTGAGTTTTGCCCCATTGTATGACCTTTCACATGGGCTGGGGCTGCCTTTTGGGTGGGGGAGGAGGGGTTGCGTGTGCACAAACATCAACAGCCATGCCACAATGATGTTCTGTTGGGGAGGGGTGAGGTGTGCACACAATGGAAGTGAAGCTCAATATAAGGGGTGGGTGAACTAACCATGGTAGCACTAACTTTGATTTCTTTTGGATGGTCGCTTCGTGCCAATCCATATTTCCAGATAAACAAGTCTAACATCAACTTGTGTTGCTGGCTTTTGTTATGTGAGACACCAAAATGTGACATCATATTGTTAAGTGAATCATCGAAGTTAAGTTAGTAACGCTTTTGTTAAGGTTTTTTTTTCCTCTTTAACACAGGTCCACCACATGTGGCAATATGTCTCCATTTTTTGATTACATTTCCAACATTTGCTGGGCACATTTTTAAACGTTTTAGCTAACCTAGCAGGTGTTAGATGCCCTCTATAAAACATTGCAGACAAGTTTTCTTGATAAGAAGTTGCCATTGTTAATTTATAGTTTCGTTCATTTCGTGTTTGATGCATAAGATTTTGAAGAACATCTCTTCCCCTCCTTGAGTGACTGTTGATCATCAGAAGTTTCAGTTATTGAACTGTTTAGAAATGTGGTCTCCGTATGCAATTATGTATGTTTAATCTTCCTAAGGATTAAGACGTTGGGGATTTCTTTTCTTTTCTGAAGTTAGGTAATTGAGTTCAACGTAAACAAATTCACTGCACAGTACGATATATGAGAACTAATTGGATAAATTAGGAGTGATGAATTTCTCCATTTTTTTTTTAGTTGAGAGCATTAGTGTGAAAAATATAGGAAGGGGGAGTTTTTACATACGCTGCTTTGAGTTGTGCAAAACAAATAAGTCATAATATATAGGTAATCCTCAACTTATGGCTGTAACGGAGCACAAAGCAAGATGGCTAAGTGAATTTTCTCCGAATTTATGACCGTTCTTGACACAGTTATGAAGTGATTCACTGCAGTTAAATTAGTGACTGAAGTACCATATTTTTGGCGTATAAGACACACCAAGGTTTTGAAGAGGCAATTTTTTTTAAAAAAAAATGTTTTTTGCACTCTGCAAACCTCCGAAAAAGGCCCGTTTTTCGGTTTTTCTTTTAAAAGGGGCATTGATAGCCCTTAGGAGGCTTGTAGAGTGTTCGAGGGGGGGGGGATGAGCAAAAAACAGCCCATTTTTCGCAAAAGCAGGCCCATTTTTTGTCCAAAAAAAGTGTATTAGGAAGCTTATAGTGCTCCTGGGGGCTGCGGGGGGGGGGATGCATGGGGGGAATTGCATACAGGGTATGTGCATGCACATTACATTATGGGTGCAGGCGTGGTTTAGGTTTAGGTTTAGGTTTATTAAATTTATAGACCGCCCCCTCTCCCCGTAAGGACTCGGGGCGGTGTACAGACCGTTCGTGTATAAAACAACAAAACATAACATAAAACATCAAACAAACAACGCACACATACCGTCTGTATATACAACCCAAACTAATTAGATAATTAAAAACAATTCTAAAACCAATTTAAAACCCCAAAATTTAAAATTTAAAAAGCCATCCAGAAAGGTCAGTAGTGGGTGTTCCCTGTAAGTACAATTACAATTACAATTAGGCCAGGCCGGCTAGTCGAAACAGGTGGGTCTTGAGTTTCTTGCGGAAGGAGTGGAGGTCCAGGGTGGTTCTAATATCGGGGGGGAGGTCGTTCCAGAGGGTTGGGCCCATCACAGAGAAGGCCCTATTCCTAGGCACCGCCCGCCTGCACTGCTTAGCGGAAGGTACCCGGAGGAGTCCCTCTCTGTGAGAGCGGATTGGTCGCAGGGATGTGTGGGGTAGAATGCGATCCCGCAGGTAACTAGGTCCCGAGCCATGGTTCTCACTGTCAGAAAGTTCCTCCTTATGTGGGCGCATGGTTTAGCCATTGCTTTTTCCCAAGGGGCTCACATTCAGAACATATGACCACATTGTCTATTTATTTCGTTTTTTAAAAGAATCCCACAAGGGAGGAAAATCCTTTGAATTGTTCAGTAAGGATTGGTATACGTGTGTGTGTGTGTGTGTGTGTGTGTGTGTGTGTATACCCTTGTAACCTCCTAATTGTGATTCCATCATATATATTTTTTTAATCTGTATTCCGGTCCCAGTTTTTCTTTCCAACTTTGCTTTCTTAAGTTGCAACCTTCTTGTTTTCTGCTTTATTTTAAGGTTTTAAGATATGAATATGCCTTTATTATTTTGTAAACCGGAACATCATTCTTCAAAACCAACTTTTATATGCAAACACTTGGAAGGAGAACAGAGAGCCAGACGTCTATCAGGAAGGTGAAATAGAGTTATGGATGAATGCAGAAAACAGAGATCAGATCAGAAATGAGATGTTACTTTCAGGCATCAACCATCTAAACCACACCCCCTTCTGGTATAATTTATTCGCTAATTGCGAATAATTTTTCCTTTTTTCCCTAATTTTTGGGGGGATCTGCTTCAAGATGGTTATTTCCCTATCATGGTATGTCAGGGCTTGCCCCCTTTGTACACCCAGAATTTCGTCTCTTGTGCTTTTTCTAAGAAATTTAATATGTACCTCCCTGGGTACATTGTGTGTTCTGGCATAGGCTGAATTCACTCTATAAACCAGATCTATCTCCCATTCCATCTGTTGTTTTTCTTTGTGAATATATTCAGCCAAAATGTTTATCATGATGTCCCTTATGTTTTCATCATCTGCTTCCATCACGTTTTGAAATCTAAGATAAAAGGACATCCTCTCAAATTCTGTTTTCATTTGTTGGGTATCAAGTTCTTTGTTTCCCTTCTGCACCGCCTCTACCCCCCCCCCTCACCTCCGCCACCCCACCCTCCACAAGGTCCAGTCTCTGTGAGTTCTTTTGAATTTGGGCTTGGTTCTCTTTAATTTCTTCTTTCATTTCCTTTAATTGTTTCTTAATTTCCTCTTGTCCCTGTAGGAGTTGCTGAAGCATTTGTTGCAAATCCATCTCTGTACTTTTAGGTTGCATCAGGTCTGTTATCTTTGATTGTGTAGCAGGACGGGAAGTTGCTGATGTCGGGGCAGAGGTAGCAAAGCCAGGCTTTCCAGGGGGTGGTCTTTTAGGAGACATTGTTTATAGAATAAAGAGTTCAGTCAGTGTAGAGAATGGACAGCTAGAGCGGCAGAGCAGCCAGATGAGTCCAGGAGGCAGAGGATCCAAGCAGGAGAGAATTTCTCTAATCAGCCTGGCAATAGAGTAAAGTTTTTTCACCCCAGAGAGTTCAAAGAATAGCAATCCACAAGAGATTCATCTGGGTAGCACGGAGACAAAGACCGGAAGCCTGAATTTTTAAAGGTGGAGTCAGGTTTCACAGTTCATGAAGACAACGGAAGTGTGCCATCTTGCCCTGCCAGCTTCGGGTTTAGAGGCATAACAAAGTTTTCAAAGTTCCCAAGGTCCTCAGATCATCAGTAAATTATGGAGTTAAGTTCAATGAAAGTCACTTTAAGCAAGGGTGTGGCATCATTGGTTGGCTCTCCCCCCTCCTCCTTCCCCTGGGGCTGAGAGCAAAAATGTTCCAAGCCACCTGTCCGAGGGGGGGGAAAATCCCCCTCCCTCCAGCCGCGCCTCCCAAGTTAGCCGAAAGAGAAAGTTTTAAGCTGCTGAAAAGTTCTTTAAATCAACAAAGGGAGTGAAGGTGGGTATGCACCTCACCACACCGCCGCTGCTTCCTTCTACTTTTTCATTCTCCGTGCAGCCTATCCGCGAAGACGCTTTACGCGCCCTCCGATACTGCTCCCCGGTGCCTTGAGCGTGCAGGGGACCTCCCGCCGGCTGCCGCCGATGCAGGGATCCCCCGCGATGCCGCCCCTCCGGCAGGACGCCGCTTCGGGGATGTTGATATTCTGGGAGGAGACAAGAATTAGAATTAACACACTCATAGAGGCACAGGCCTTTATGGAAAAAAACAAAATACACCTAGAAAAAACAGAAGATCCTACAACGGATATGCAGGACACAGGAGGGGCCGGAACTCTGCCGGCAGGGGGAGAAGGGGCAATACCAAGAAAGCTCAGATCACAAAAATGAATAAGAAAATCTCGTTGATATAAACTGACCGAAAGTAATAATGGAATTAACATGTGGATTATATATTACTATGTACTAAATTGATTGAAAGTACCAATAGAATTAATATGCTGATTATATATGACTATGTATTAATGACCTATATTCAGATGTATACTATGAGTTTGGAGGGAGGGGGCGCCTACCACACTTTGCAACTGCCAAAAATTGTATACCTTTCCACTACCCTTTTCCTTGTAAATTTAAAAAAAAACCAATAAAACTTTGTTTAAAAAAAAAGAAATGGGATGTTACTAATGAACTGATTCAGAAAGCAGCCCTACTTATCTTGGAGAGAGCTGGACCTTCTCCAATTTATACCATCTCGAATTTTGCAGGATGCATTTTCATCCTTTTATTCATTCATCTCTTTATTCATCTCATTCATCTCTTTAACAGATTGAACAGAGCAGGAAGGAACCTTGTAGATCATCTAGTCCAACTCCCACCCACCCAAGCAGGAGACCCTACACCATTTCTGACAAATGGCAGTCCAGTCTCTTCTTGAAAGCCTCCAGTGATGAAGCTCCCACAACCTTTGAAGGCAACTTCTGTTTCATGGGTTGATGGTTCTCACTGTCAGAAAGCTTCTCCTTATTTCCAGGTTGAATCTCTCCTTGGTCAGTTTCCATCCATTATTCTTTGTCTGGCCTTCAGGTGCCTTGGAAAATAACTTGACCCCTTCCTTTCTGTGGCAGCCCCTCAAATATTGGAAGACTGCTATCATGTCTCCCCTGGTCCTTCTCTTCACTAGACTGGCCATGCCCAGTTCCTGTAACCGTTCTTCATATGTTTTAGCCTCCAGTCCCCTAATTATCTTGCTTGCTCTTCTCTGCACTTTTTCTAAAGTTTCAGCATCTCTTTTATAACGTGGTGACCAAAACTGGATGCAGTATTCTAGGTGTTGCTTTACTAAAGCTTTATAGAGTAATATTAGTACCTCACTTGATCTTCATTGTATTCCTCTGTTAATACAATATAGGATTGCATTGGCTTTTTTGGCTGCCACCACCTACTTTATTGTTCTGTTAGTGCAGTGAAAGAAAGAAAAATTACCTTCAGGTTGTGTGTGACTTATCCATTGCCCATGTTTTTTCCCCCAGTATGCTTTTCAACAGCACTGGAATGATCTGGTTATCTCTCATCTAAATATTTTTCTCACATGATTCCGCTTAGCTTCCCATGCAAATAAAGCAAGGTAGGTGCTATAATCTGATAAGCTGCTTAATAAGAAAATGCATATCATTTCCCTCTTTCTGTGGCTTGAGGTGTCCAACCCATTGGTGTCGTTTACCCATTGTTCTAAATGTATGTCCGCTTTCTTTGCAGTCATTCCAGGGTACACAATTTATGAAACAGTGTATGAGCTGAGTATGAACACATATTTCTGTCAAGAGGTTCAGCCTTGAGACAAAGCAGAGCTGGTGTATCGTATTTCATTGGTTCACCAAGAGAGGAATTTCCCAGTTAGTAATGGGATTTAAAAAGAAAAGCTCCTTTCAATGGTCTTTCGTTCACTTTACTCTCAACACATTTTTCATCTCATACATAAACGGAGGCCAATATGATGCAGTAATATGGGGACAAGTTCTGGGACCCTTGTAAATTTACTATCCTCTGTCATGGAAATTCACTCGGTGAGTTTAGTCCAGAGATGGTATTCAGCCAGCTCTGACAGGTTCTGGAGAACCGGTAGCGGAAATTTTGAGTAGTTCAGAGAACTGGCAAATAGGCTGGCCACGCCCATGCTGCCTCCCAGCCAGGGGTGGGTTCTGGCTGCCGCTATTGCCAGTTCGCTCAAGGACATGCTACGTGTGTGCCTGCTTTGCCTATGTGGGCTTGATGCATGCTGCACGCGCATGCGCAGTGCAACAAAAATTGCTCCGCACATGCACAGAAGGCAAAAGCAAGAGGGTGGTGCCTATGGTGCCACTGAGAGAACCGGTTTGGGGGCGTGGCAGGCCTGAGTTGCTACCGGTTCCAGTCACACAGGCCACCAAGTTACTACCAGTTCAGCTGAACTGGTAGGAACTGATCTCTAATCCCAGCTGATCTTCTTTTATTGCCCTGAACAGGAGAACGGAACTGGAAAGCAGAGTTTGGATAACCATTTGTCTGAAGTGGTGTAGGGTTTCCTGCCTAAGCAGGGGATTGGACTAGAAGACCTCCAAGGTCCCTTCAAGCTCTGTTCTTTTCTTTTCTTTTCTTCTTTTCTTTTCTTTTCTTTTCTTTTCTTTTCTTTTCTTTTCTTTTCTTTTCTGTTCTGTTCATTGGACTTCATCACATTCCTAGCAATGCTACAGAGGACATTGCTGATTTTCCTCTCCAACACCCCTTCGAAAAATCTACCTCCTAATTCCCTGGAATTTTCTTGCCTCATAAAAAACAGTTTCTGGCTTTTCTATCACATTTTCAGGGTACCTTTGTGGATTTCTTTGAAATATCTTTGGGTTAGTGCCTCACAGCTAACTTTATGTTACAACAGGGAAGAAGACTAAAAGTGCTGATGGTAAGCATTTCCTGATCTATGCATTTCTCCATTACTCTGCAACCTGCTTTGTGTCTGTGCTAAAAAGCCTTTATGGCAATTTGTCAACCTTTCAAGGCAGATTAGACTAGAAAACCAGTACCAGGTAGGTCAGTACAACTATTATTATACAGCTATCATAACGAAATCCTGCCTGCACTTAACCAAACCAAGCTAAGACCACGTGTAGCCATTGCAAGAACTTCAGTATAGAAATGAGTAAATTTACAGCACAGCACGCTGAAGTAATGCCAGATACAGAGATGTTGAGTAAAAATACTAAACTTAGGGAAATAATGTTAATATGAATGTGAAAGATGTGGCACAAGAGGAACAATGTTGCACAGAGATGTTGGTACCCAGACGACACACTGCATAACGAAAGATGGACTGTTTATTTTTGTAATTGAAAAATAATAAAACTCTCTTTTAAAAATAAAAAAGACATTGACCATAAACAACACCTCCCACCCACCCCCAGTGGCTACAGAAAGCTCCATGTTCCTTTTAGGTAAACATCAACCTGTAGAAAATTCTAAGGAAGAGCCCAGAACTTGAAAGAAGCAGCTTTTGAGTGAGAGAAGAATCAAGACTCCATTCATAAGACGTCAGTCCTGCGACACTGTAAACAATTTGGTTAGCTTCGAAAGCTTTCAAACTTTTCAATTAAACTCATCCCAATTTAATTAGGCCGGGCACCATGGAGGGTGTGCCATTAAAAATACCAGCCAGTGCTCCAAAAGGTTAACCCTAATCCCGCCATGCGAAAGCCAAAGAAAAATGCCAGCTTCCGTGGGCACCGCTCACCTTCTTCTACATTTCAGGATTTAAATGGACCTTTCAGAAACTGACAATAATCCTACATAACCCCCTTTTGTAGACTATTAGAAAGAATCCCAAATACTGTATTAAGGGAAGAAAAGGTAAACAGAGCAATTACGGTTTAATCTCTCTCTGGCTAGAGACCTCCTGTTTGCTTACTTATTCACACAGTATCATTGTCCATAACACATTTTCCCTTTTCAGAGCCACAATAGGGATAAATGAAAAATGTTATACAAGTGGTTTTAACAGGCTTAAGCATTTCCAGAATTTCATAAAAGATCCGGAGGGAGGGAGGAGGGGGAGATATGTTGGCTGAATTTGTATGCGGTCCTTTCTTTTTTTAAAGAAAATGAAATGCAAATGCTATGCTTCCCCTCTCCCTCCCTCCCTCTTCCACTCTCTCCCTCCCTCTTCTTCTCTCCCTATCCTTCTCCTTCTCACTCCTTCTCCCTCTCTCTCCTACCCTCCTCTCTCCCACTCTCTCCCTTCCTCTCTCCCTATTCCTCTCCTTCTCACTCCTTCTCTCTCTCCTTCCCTCCTCTCTCCTACTATTTCCCTCCCTCCCTCTCTCCCTTTCCTTCTCACTCCTCCTCTCTCTCTCTCTCCTTCCCACTCCTTCTCTCCCTCCCTCTCTCTCTTTCCCTCCTCTCCCCCACTCTTTCCCCCTTCCTCTCTCCCTCTCCTTCTCACAACTTCTCTCTCTCCCTCTCTCTCTCCTTCCCTCCTCTCTCCCACTCTTCTCTCCCACTCTCTCCCTTCCTCTCTCCCTATCCCTCTCCTTCTCACTCCTTCTCTATCTCCCTCTCTCTCCTTCCCTCCTCTCTCCTACTATTTCCCTCCCTCCCTTCCTCTCTCCCTCTCCTTCTACTCCTCCTCTCTCCCACTCTCCCCTTCCCACTCTCTCCTTTCCTCTCTCCCTATCCCTCTCCTTCTCAATCCTTCTCTCTCTTCCTCTCTCTCCTTTCCTCTTCTGTCCTACTATTTCCCTCCCTCCCTTCCTCTCTCCTTTTCCTTCTCCTTCTCCTTCTCTCTTCTTCTCACTCCATCCCACTCCCTTCCTCTCTCCCTCTTTGTCTCCTTCTCACCCCTTCTCTCTCTCCCTCTCCCCCTCCCATTCTGTCTCCTGCTCTTTCCCTCCCTCTCTCTTCCTCTCCTCTCTCCCTCTCTCCCCCTCCCTGTCCCTGTCCCTCTCATCTTTCCTCCCTCTCTCAGTCTCTTGATCTCCCTCTCCTCTCTTCCTCTCCCTCTCCCCCCTCTTCCTGCCATACTGAATACTGTGTCTAGAATAAAGGAGCAGATTATTGATTTTCAGTAAGAAAAATTGCATCAAAACCTTTATCCCATGCTTTCTGGATCTGTGTCACCTCACAATAAGCCTGTCAGGATGACATTTATTTGAATCTGGTCGCTCCTGCTAAGTTACAAGGGTTGATGCTGAGCTTGCAAAGGGCCTCCGAGCCCTCTGCTAATGCAAAAGGCCAAACCCATTTTCTTAAAAATCAATTCTGAGAGCAAAGGAACCCAAAGAGAAAGCAAACAAACAAGATCTCATTATGGGAAAATGGAATTTTCATTTGTCAGGTTGCACAAAAGAGTTTATATCCTCCATAATGCAATTGTTTCCATTTAAACTGCTCATCCCAGGGCTGTTATAATTTTTTTTTTTAAAAAAAAAATCTGCTCCAGCTCAGCTTCCTCGTTGTAATTATACACACATATCTACCGTATTTTTTGGAGTATAAAATGCACCTTTCGCCCCCCCACAAAAAGATGGTGAAAACTTGGGTGCATCTTGCACACTGAATGTAGCCCCACCCACCCCCACCAGAGGCCAAAAACGTGAGGCATGGAGCCAGCGAGGGTCTGTGGCAATCCCTGCAGCCTGGAACAACAGATTGGGGATATTCCGGCAGTCAGATCCACCTACCAATCAGGCTGCAATAAGCTAAAGCTGACCTGGCTGGTCAGAATTTGCAGCAGCAATCACATTCAGAAAGCACACACAGGTAACTGATTCAGCAGGATTCAAAATAATAATAATAATATACAATACAATACCAAAAGCAGGTTTTCCAAGATAGCAGTAAATACAAACAAAACACAAGCAGTTTCACTTTCAGTTCTCAGCTAAGCCAAGCTCCTCCCTGTCTCCTTGTTGCTCACACAGCAAATACTGTTCCAGAGTCCAAACAGCCCTCATTGGCTGACTTAGTTGTCATGCCTATTCATTGGCTGACCTTGTTACCATGTGTCAACTGAATAACATAGATACAGGTAGGCAGAGGCAGAATTTTTTTCTTCTTATTATTTTCCTCCCAAAAAACTAAGGTGTGTCTTATACTCCAGAGCATCTTATACTCCAAACAATTTGGTAAGTGCTTTTATCTTTGCATCAAAATAGAAATTGAATCGGGGGGTGGGGGAATTCATGGCCACCGTATGAATGGGATAACAGAAGAACCAAGTTGGAAGAGACCTTGGAGGCCTTCTAGTCCAGCCCCAAGCAGGAAACACAATGTCAAATAGTTGTCCAGTCTCTTAATCAAAACATCCAGTGATAGAGCACCCATAACTTCTGAGGATAAGCCGTTCCACTGGTTAATTGCTCTCAGTATCAGGAAATTTCTCCTTAGTTCTGGGTTGCTTCTCTCCTTGATTAGTTTCCATCCATTGTTTCCTATCTCTTCTTCTGGTGATTTGAAAAATAGGTTAACTTAGCTATTGACTTGGCACCCTGGCCTGTCCTCTGAGATTTTCTCGTTGTCTCCCATTGAATAATTCCTGATTTAAGGAAGCTCCAAGGAAGGAATTATATCTTGACAGCTTTCTTTGGTGAGCCTTCTTCTGCTCCTTCCTCTTCATGGAGAAGACAAATTTGCATACGTCACCATTTCTACATTTTAGATCCTATTGTGGCCCGTCGGTGGCCTGTGGAGGTAACAGCAGACTCGGGCAGTGAGGAGTTTGGAGAGGAATATGGGCCAGTCCTGGGGATTGAGGAAAGCTCAGACAAGGGCTCTGCATCAGAGGCAGAGAAGTAGACAGCAGTGAGGCAGAGGAACAGCTGGAGCCTGTTCTCAGTGTGCGCATGCGCAGAGCTGCCAGAAGACAATAACAACTAAGAAAGCAGGGTCGACTTTGGAGTAAAGTCACACCTTGGAGGTGATTGGACTCTCCCATAGAAAACAAAAGAGGAACAAACGTGGAGTGGGATTTTGCAGGAAACAATTCATTCATTCTGTTGTTTCAAGAGTGGAAAGTTCTGTTTGTGACTATAAGAGATTCCGTGCCAAGTTTGGCCTTGCTCTGCATTTGGAAACTAGTTATTGGGCAGCTCTCCAGATGAGATAAGGTTCATGTTGATAAACATTCCTCCGAAAGACTGTTTGCCAAGCCTTGCGGACTGTGAATAAAAGGAATTCACAGTCGTGTAAATAAAAGAGGTTTTGCCGGGATCAAAACTCCGCTTCCTGCTTGTTAAAGAAGCTTGGATCAAAACAGATCCCAGATGACACACATTTAAAAATCCCCCAGCCATCCAGATTGTGTCATTCCCTCAGAAACCCAGAAGTTAATTCTTCAATAATTGCAAGAATGCAACATAGCAAAGCTTATTTCCTTTCTTGGAAGTTAGTTGCGAAGTTTGATCTTGGCATGTTCCTGCTTTATATGGACTCCTTCACCTAATGATTGAATTACAGTAAGTTTTTGTCATCCATACTGGATACATAACCTCTGTTCTTTGTAGAGCACTCAGTGTTGTCTCTCCATGCGTCAAAACGGGAATTAAACAGCTCAAATAAGGTTTCTGCCAGCAGATTGTCTGCTTCTTTCTTCTGTTCCAGAAAGTTCAGATGGCTTCCTTTAGTTTCTATACTAAGTGTAATAGCTGCCAGGAGTTGAAGAGGTGTTTGAAATCAAGGGAGTTCAAGCCAAGATGACAAGGGACCCTGGAAGAGAATTATCCTTGGGACCAGGATACATTTTCACTTCGCAATTTAAAACACCACTGAAATGATTATTTCTGTTTCTTGACTGTTATAAGGGAAAGAATGGCCAGAGTAAATGTTCTTCCATTTTGGCAGACCTTTAACCAAAAAGAAAGGCAGAATTCATCCAGATTTTTTTTCCTATTCTATTTCTCTATTTCTGGAGGGAGAAAGGCAGGCAGGGAAGGAGGGAGGGGAAAGGGGAGAAGGGGAAATAAAAGGAGAGAAGAGGGAAGAAGGAAGGAAGGAGAAAAAGGGGAAGGGGAAATAGAAGGGGAGAGGAGGGGAGAAGGAGGGAAGAAGGAAGGAAAGAAGGAGAAAAAGAGGGAAGGGGAAATAGAAGGAGATAGGAGTGGAGAAGGAGGTAGAGAGGGAGGAAGGAAGGAGAAAATGGGCAGAGGAAATAGAAGGGGAGAGAAGGTGAGAACGAGGGAGGGAGGAAAGAAGGAAGGAAGGAAAAAAGGAACGAACGAACGAAGGAGGAAAGGGTGAAAGAGAAATAAAAGGGGAGAATTAGGGAGGGAAGAAGGAAGGAAGGATGGAGAAACGGGGAAGGGGAAATAGAAGGGGGGAGGAGAAGGAGAAAGGGAGGGAGGGAACAAGGAAGGAAGGAAGGAAGAAGGAAGGAAGGAGAAAAGGGGAAATAGAAGGGGAGAGGATGGGAGAAGGAGGGAGGAAAGAAGGAAAGAAGGAAGGGAGGGAGGAGAAAGGGTGGAGGGAAAATAGAAGGGGAGAGGAGGGGAGAACGAGGGCGGGAGGGAAGAAGGAAGGAAAAAGGAAGGAATGAACGAAGGAGAAAAGGGGGAAGGGGAAATAGAAGGGGAGAACGAGAGAGGGAGGGAAGAAGGAAGTAAGGAAAAAAGGAACGAACAAACAAATGAATGAACAAATGAGAAAAGAGGAAATAGAAGGGGCGAATGAGGGAGGGAGAGAAGAAGGAAGGACGGAGAAAAGGTGGAAGGGGAAATAGAAGGGGAGAGGAGGGGAGAAGGAAGGAGGGAAGTAGGAAAGAAGAAGGAAGGAAGGAATCACGTTTCATGATCCTGAAACAGTTAAAACATATTCATAGTAGAGCAAAGAGGTGCAGAAAACACTGCTCAATCCTAACTGAATAAAGATGACGCTTTCTCCATCGCAAACATTCAAACGGAAGACTGAGCTTTCCTGGAGAGAGGCTTAAACCACAGGAAGAAGGAAAAAAAAAAGGATAAATCCGGATTTGAATGAAAGTGCTCACCCAAGAATAACCTGTCTGCTAAATCATATGGTCACAACTGAAAAGCAAACAAACAGCCACAAATATCTGACTTTCTACAGCCAAATGATGGGATTTATAAGCCTCCTGGCTTTGGGGGAATAACTCGATGGGACATTGGTTGTAATCGTTCAAGGTTTTAATTTTAAAATGTTGTGAATTGTCTGAAAACGTGAGCTTTCTGGCATTCCCTATACACCCCATGGCTGTCACTCTCTATCTTAGAAACTCTGATTATTTTTTTCCTGTTTCTATTTCTAGAGCAAGGATGAAGTATATTTGACGGCCAGGTACCCCACTTACCATCAATAGGTTCTGTTCATGGAACTCTGATTTGGGAAGTTTCATCATTCTGGGGGAAATGTTTCTATCTTTATAGGCTTCCACATTCAACAATGTTAAGCTTATTTTGGGATTTTGATCCCACTGTCTTTTGCTGTTGTTAGTTGCAAAGTTGTGTCCGACCCATTGCGACCCCATGGACAATGTTCCTCCAGGGCTTCCTGCCCTCTACTATCCTCTGGAGTCCATTTAAGCTCACACCGACTGCTTTGGTGACTCCATCCAGCCACCTCATTCTCTGTTGTCCCCTTCTTCTTTCACCCTCCATCATTCCCAGCATGAGGCTCTTCTCCAGGGAGTCCTTCCTTCTCATTAGGTGGCTAAAGGATTTGAGTTAGGGTTGAACTCCTGTAGGACTGACCCATTTGATCACCTTGCAGTCCAAGGGACTTGTACGAATCTTCTCCAGCACCAGAGTTCAGAGGCCTCCATTCTTTGGCACTCAGCCTTCCTTATGATCCTTCACAGCCATCCATTGCAACTGGGAAAACCAGAGCCTTAACTATACGCACTTTGTTGGCAGGCTGATGTCTCTGCTTTTTAATATGCTGTCTATAGCTTACCATAGCTTTCCTCCCCAGGAGCAAACGTCTTTTAATTTCTTGGCTGCAGTCCCCATCTGCGGTGATCTTGGAGCCCAGGAAAATAAAATCTGTCACTACCTCCATTTCTTCCCTATCTATTTGCCAGCAACTGAGAGAGCCAGATGCCATGATCTTAGTTTTGTTAATGTTGAGTTTCAAGCCAACTTTTGCACTCTCCTTCTTCACCCACATCAAAGGGCTCTTTAGTTCCTCCTCGCTTTCTGCCATTAGAGTGGTATCATCTGTATAGCTCAGGTTGTTGGCATTTCTCCCAGCAATCTGTCTTTAAGTACTTCTTATCTCCAAATGGTGGAAAACTATGCCATGAATATTCAGTAATCAGGCTCAGGGTAGATCTCAATATTCAGCATTTCAAGTGCCTCCATCCTCTAATCAAAGTGAGTGACTTTAGGTTGCAATGGAGAGCATCAAGGACGTGCGGTCAGGGGAGGCAGGGGAGGCAGAGCCTCACTGCTCTCATCATGAAAAAAAAAGGGGAAAGGGAAAAGTTGCTGAGGAGCCTCCGGGAATGTGACTGCATGACTAGGAGTAGGGCCTTCTCTGTGATGGGCCCAACCCTCTGGAATGACCTCCCCCCCGATATTAGAACCACCTCTGATCTCCGCTCCTTCCGCAAGAAACTCAAGACCCACCTGTTTCGAGTAGCAGGTCTGGCCTAATTACAATCATAATCGTAACTGCATTTAACATCTATTCAAACCTTCCTGGATGGCTTTTTAAATTTTATATTGGGGTTTTAATGGGTTTTAAAATTGTTCTTAATATTTAAATTGGTTTTGGGATTTTATAACAGACCGTGTGTGTGAGTTGTTTATGTTTCATGTCTTATGTCTTATGTCATTTTTATTGTTTTGATTATGAATGGTCTGTACACCGCCCCGAGTCCCTACGGGGAGAGGGGGCGGTCTATAAATTAAATAAACTAAACTAAACTATGAGCCATGGCTCCCTTCATGTTGACTCAGGAAGGCGGGGAATGGGACCACGTGTGCAGGACAGAGGGAGGTGCAGGAGGCTCCTCTAGCCTCAGCCTCCCTCCTGCACACGTGGTCCCATTCCCCGCCTTCTGTCGGGTTCTGACGCCGGAGCTTATATTCCAGGGCGAATGCGCATGCGCAAGCAGCTCCCTTCCTCACACTGAGCAATGGCAGGTTTACGGGAAGTTGCTCGCAAAAGTGGAAAGTGCGACGGACTTTTCGGACCGTCGGCTACCGTTTCCCTGCCAGCTCGCTCACGAAAGGACCCTGGAAACCGAGTCGTGGCCGGCGCCTTGTTAAGAATTCCCCGCCTTCCTGATGACGTCACCAGCCTCACCAGCCATAAAGCTCACTGCACGTCACTGGAGAGCATGATTGTCAATTCTTTCACATCAGCAAAGAACTGACTACAGGGCCCCAACTTTTGTTGGGATGAACCACTGCAAATAATTTCCATGACAATTAAAATAATTGTTACAGGAATAGGGAGGGTGGGGGGAACCCTTGTAGAAATTATTGGAGAAGCTTGCATTTCATTGAAAACAAAGAAATGACTCATTATCCCAAGACATATTTTCTCTTCAGAACTAATTAGCTTGTCATTCACATTTCCTTGAACAACATTTAAAAAGTGCCTGTGCGATTCTGGAATAAATGCTGCCGTTTGAAGATCCATTTCAATTCCAGCTCTGTTTTGGTTTTATTTTATTTTTTTCCCATTTCCCTTTTGCTTTTTTGTTATATGCATATAATTGAGAAGGAAATCTGGTATTTTGTTATATTGCTGTGCTATGCATCTGCCAAATCACTTGTCCTAGCACCGTGAGAAAAAAAAAGACACAGCTGCTCCGTATTTTATCCTAGTTGATATCAGTGACTTGCGCTGAGGTTTATGGTTGGTGAGGCACTGACCCAGTGGTGGGTTTCAAATTTTTTTAGACTAGTGGACTTCAACTCCAGAATTCCACAGCCAGGCATGCTCAGTTCCGATTTAAAGCGACAGCATTTGTTTTTCTCCTTTGCGAAAGAATTTTTCTTCTTTCTTTTTCTTTTTCTTCTCCCTTCCCCTCCTTCCTCCCTCTCTCCCTCCCTTCCCCCTCTCTCAAACACACACACACTGGATTGGACTACACACACTTTCCCCCAGCCCTGGAAGGATCCAGCCCAGCTTCACTGATTACAGTTTGAAAAGGCAACATGGCTCTGCCTGCAATCAAACCCTAACCCTTCCCTCCAGACTTTGCCCACCACTGATGACGGTGGTGAGGCTGTGCCTCCCCTGCCTCCCCTGACTGCACGTCACTGGTTGATATCCAGTTCTGTGCATTGTACAGACATTTCCTGTTTTTACAAAAATCTACCTTCCAAATGGATTGGATTCTATTCCCTATCAGTCAGAAAGTTCAAGAGTGAAGGATGGTGACGTTTAAAGAAGGAAGGCCTGTCTAATCTGAGAATGACAACTGCACACTATGAAATGGCCACATGAAATCTTGTTAAGTCTTCAACACCTTGGACAATCCTCTGTTTTGATTTTTTTTTTTAATCCTCAGGCTACATCCAAAAATGCTAAGGTGATAATCTGTCCTTCCAACTGCCATTTCAAAAGAAACCCTATAATGGTTATTGATGTAGTATCTACACCTGTAAATAGTCTGGAAAATCTTCTAAACATCTATAGGCAATATTGAACAATGGGCAAATTGCCAGCAAAAGTCAGGTAAAGTGGCAAATCCCCCCAAAAGATAAAACCCCAGGCATTTTAAAGGAAGTTAGAACATTATTTACGATAATTTTTATTAAGGGTTGCAATTTACAATAAAAACTAATAAACCTTTTTAAAAAAAATGAAAGAGAAAAGAAATGATATGTGAAAAAAGAAATAGTGAAGAAAGAAAAAAGGATATATTAAAAGAAAAAGAAAGAAGTGATTTTCCCTTTATCACAAGTAAAACCATTTTCATTACCTTATCGCCTTTTCTTGAAATACAATGAATCTCTTCTTCTCATATCCCAGCTCTTATCTTTAATTATCTCTCTGTCATTTTAGTCCTGATCTTAGCAAAAGTCCACTAAGTTTTACCAAAGTTAATCAGATTATCCTTTATAAACTTAATAATAATTAATAATATTACCAATTTAATCTTGAACAAACAAATCAATTTTATATCCCTTTCTCTTAGCTGTTACAATTTTGATCATTAGTCTCTTCAAGTCTGCTCCTTTTCATTTTTTGGGGTCCCTTCTTAAAAAATTCTTCAAAGATTTAAATTCAGTATAAGAAAATTATCCAGATCAACCTCTCGGTTTGTAATTTGCACATCCCTTTCAATCATGAAGACATCAGTTGCTTTCTTTTGTATATCCAATATGACATCTTTTTCCATTTCATTCATATAGCCTCTCATCTACGAAGATTCTGTCATCCAGATCATTGTTGTTCCAAAAGTGCTTTTTCAAAAGGCAATTGGACTTTTTTTGTTTTTTGTTTTCCTAGTTCTTGTTTCCTTCTCACCCAAGGAACCTCTTCAGTTCAGTTCTTCAGAAGAAGTTTTTAGGACGAATAGTGAAACGTCTTCAAGGAAAAACAAAGTCCAGTTGTCTTTTGAAAAATGACCTTTGGGATCATCTTATAGTCTATCATTTTTAACTCCTCTTGTAAATTGGTCACAAACTTGTCAGCTAAAAATTGGTTTCTCTTCCACAATAACATGTAAACATAGTGCAGCTATTCCATCAGGCTAATACTTCTGAAATTCTGAAAGCCTCACTTAGTTGCCTGAAATACGAAGAAATGCTGTAGTTATCCAAAATTTGTTTAGGAAAAAAAATGCGATCACTCCAACCCATGGTAAATGATCTCTCTTATATACTTTGCTTGGCTCACTATTCAAAATCTTTCCCTTCTATATATATCGCGTTCATTAGATTAATGCAATAATTTAAAGCCATCTTGACAGCCCAAAGGATAAATTAACCCAAATTATGACAGTAGAGCTTTTTAATGTAAAGTAATGAAGTTCATTCACTTTATTTGGGAAGGCTTCCAAGTGAGAGATCCAAGATAATTCTATTTCCACCAATGGCTTGTAGTTGACCTGCAAAGGAGACAGAGGGAAGGAAAGAGAGAGGAAGGGAAGGGAAGGAAGGAGAGAGAGGGAGAGAGAGAAAGACAGAGAGAGAGGGAGAGAGAAAGAGAGAGAAAAAGAGAAACGGGGAGAGAGGGGGGGAGAGAGAGACAGACACAGAGAGAAAGACACAGAGATGGAGAGAGAGAGGGAGAGAGAGAAAGAGAAACAGGGAGAGAGAGGGGGGGAGAGAGAGACAGACACAGAGAGAAAGACACAGAGATGGAGAGAGAGAGGGAGAGAGAGAAAGAGAAACAGGGAGAGAGAGGGAGAGAAAGGGAGAGAGAGGGGGAGAGAGAGGGAGAGAGAAAGAGAGAGAGAGAGAGAGAAAGAGAGAGAAAGAGACAGAGGGAGAGAGAGGGAGACAGAGAAAGACAGAGAGAGAGGGAGAGAAAAAACAGAGGGAGGGAGGGAGACAGGGAGAGAGAAAGAGAGAAAGAAAGAGAGAGGGAGGAGAGAGAAAGAGAGAGAAAGACAGACAGAGAGAGGGCGGGAAAGAGAGAAAGACAGAGAGAGAGGGAGAGAGAGATTCTCTGAAAGTTTATAATGCAGTCATCAAAGGTCCACATCAAGTGAGTTAACCCGATGTGTGTGTGCTGTTTCATCCTGGAAAAGAAGAGAATACAGAAGTCACATCTATACGTGTACTCAGGAAAGGACCATTTTAAATGAAAAGGAAACATCACATCACATCATGTCACCAGAACACATCATTATCTCAATTTTCTATGGCCATGTCAAGCCTTTTTTGAGGTGGAAGGAACTCGGAAAATTCAGGTTATATACCAAATCAAGGGCACAGTGTGATGTAGAAAGCTGCTTATTTACTTACTTATCAATCAATCAGTCACATTTATACAGAGGCCCATCGCACCAAAGGTGACCCTGGGTGGCCCACAACAAACATTTGGAGCCGGATATGAAAAAAGCAACAAATATAAAGACATACAAAAACTTTTAAAAGCAAATGTTATTTAAAAGAACAGAAATACAAACCCAGAAAGGATAACCAGCAGAGCAATGGAGGCATCTAAGTAGGTTTCTCCATTTTCTGGAAGCCCCAGACCTTCTATCATAACCAGGACTTTAGGCTTTCGAAAAGGTTAAGAGGAATGGAACTTATCTAATTTTGGGGGGAAAATGTCCCATAAGGTAGATAAAGGTAAAAGGCAAAGGTTCCCACACAGATGCATGCTAGTCATTTCCAGCTCTAGGGGGCAGTGCTCATCTCTGTTTCAAAGCCAAAGAGCCAGCTCTATCCAAAGATGTCTCCGTGGTCCATGTGGCCAGCATGACTAAACACCGAAGGCGCACGGAACACAAGAAGCAATGGGTGGAAACTAATCAAGGAGAGAAGCAACTTAGAACTGAGGAGAAATTTCCTGACAGTTAGAACAATTAATCAGTGGAACAGCTTGCCTCCAGAAGTTGTGAATGCCCCAACATGGGAAGTCTTTAAGAAGATGTTGGATAGCCATCTGTCTGAAACGGTATAGGGTTTCCTGCCTAGGCAGGGGGTTGGACTAGAAGGCCTCCAAGATCCCTTCCAACTCTACTATTGTATTGTATTGTATTGTATTGTATTGTATTGTATTGTTTTATTGTACGCCGCCCCGAGTCCTTCGGGAGAGGGTGTGGCTAAGAAATATTATTATTATTATATTATTATTATTATTATTATTATTATTATTATTATTATTATTATTATTATTATTATTATTATTATTATTATTATTATTATTATTATTATTATTATTATTATGTACTGTTCCCTTCCCACCAAAGGTGATCTCTATTTTTCTACTTGCAGTTTTTAAATGTTTCGAACTGCTAGATTGGCAGAAGCTGGGACAAGTAACGGGAGCTCACTCTGTTATGCGGCGCTAGGGACTCGAACCGCCAAACTGCCGACCTTTCTGATTGACAAGTTCAGCGTCTTCACCACTAAGCCACCATTCCCTATAAGGTGGATATCACAGCACAGAAGTCATGTCTCCTTGGTCCCATCAAATGCAGGTTTCTGGCTGATGTGTTTGCAGTGTGTTTTCTGCCAGATCTAATAGAGAAGGCTGATATAATTTGACCCCCTTAGATAACTCAGATAACTTCCTGGCAATATTTAATTCTGTCCCAATAGATTTGTTTGATAAGCTGAACTTTATTCACTGTCATCTGTTGTGCTCTTTCGTAACGTTTTCTATAAATTCTGAAATACATACAACAGTTAGGTAGGTCACACATAGAGTAGTGCATCCAGTTCTGGTCACCACACTACAAAAAAAAAAGATGTTGAAACTCTGGAAAAAGTGCAGAGAAGAGCAAGCAAGATGATGAGGGGACTGGAAGCTAAAACATATGAAGAATGGTTGCAAGAACTTTGCATGGCTGGTCTAGTGAAGAGAAGGACCAGGGGAGACATGATAGCAGTCTTCCAATATTTGAGGGGCTGCCACAGAAAGGAAGGGGTCAAGCTATTTTCCAAGGCACCTGAAGGCCAGACAAGGAATAATGGATGGAAACTGAACAAGGAGAGATTCAACCTAGAAATGAGGAGGAATTTTCTGACAGTGAGAACAATCAACCCATGGAACAGAAGTTGCCTTCAGAAGTTGTGGGAACTTCATCACTTGAGACTTTCAAGAAGAGACTGGACTGTCATTTGTCAAAAATGATGTAGGGTCTCCTGCTTGGGCCAGGGGGGGTGGTTGGACTAGATGACCTACAAGGTCCCTTCCAACTCTGTTAATCTGAGGAAAAAAAGGTAATACCCACCCACTATACATTGCATATGTTAAATAATACACTGTACGCAATGTTTTGAAATGATTAATACCCCACCAACCAGGGGTGGGTTCCTGCCAGTTCTAACCTCTTCCATAGAAGAGGTTCCAGAAACCTACCATGCCGTTTAGAACCGGTTCTGGCTCCCTCCCCCCGCCTGTCTGCACATCATCAAGATGAAGAGCGAGAGGAGGAATTCTGGGAGTTGAAGTCCACAAATCTTAAAGCTGCCAAGTTTGAACACCCCTGGGTTTTTTTTCCCTAAAGGGTTAGGGGTGCAAGAGTCTTGTAACTTGACAGCTTTAAGACTTGCGTGCTTCAAATGCCAGAGTGTCTGAGCCAACATTTTGGTTGCTAAGAAAGAGCATTGTTAAGTGAGTTTCACCATATTTACAAGTTGGCCACTCCCACCCAGTCACATGACTGCCAAGCCACTCCCACCTGGTCACATGGCCGACAAGCCACTCCCACAAAGCAGGCCACACCTACAGAAGAGGTTCTAAACAAAATTGAAACCCACCACTGCCACCAACCTACAGCACAGTTTCAGAGGCACAACTGTGAATCATGCCGTTATAAAGGCAATGCATTTGTGTAATAAACTGCACTACAATTTGCAGGGAGTGGACAGAGATTTGAAATAGAGCAGCGTGCTGTAGCAGGGTCCATCCAATTGAAGCTTATTTTCACTCAGGTCATTTCGATCTGCGCATATAACTCCCAATGCACAGAGCAAGACAGAGTCCACAAAGGAGAGAAAGAAGATTAAGTGCCCCAAGAAGCAAGGGATAAAGGAAAGAAAAAGAGAGAGAGAGAGGATGTTCGGGGAAAATAAGCTATCTGCACCTAATATGTGAAGCTTGACTTACTAGGCTGCATTGTCCAAGCACCCACCCATCTGCCTTCTTAAGATATATTGATTTTGGCCTCATGTATGGGCCACTGATCTGTGGGATGCTAACCAGGGGAATTTCTTGGCTGTTCAAAGAACTGGAAGTTTTAATGGAGCAAACAGCCCCGTGTATCGTTCCTTTTAAAAGGCAGCACCTGCAGCAAAATAAAATGACTTGCTTGATTTCCTAGCATTATAGAAGCAATTGACGGTATCCGTATGGCTATTAAGTACATCCGGTGAGCAAATACACAAGAATTTCAAAATGGCCCATTCAAGGAAAAGAAAGGAAAAAAAAAATATGATTCATTCCTCAAAGTGTAAATTGGTTGTGACGGAGTCTGGAAGAAGAAGAAAAAAAATGCTGTTTCCAAAAAACTGCACCTTGGCTAGACACGTAAAGTGGTTCTTTTTAAAAGTTTGGGTCTGGGGAAGATGCAGCATAAGAACATAATGTTAAAATTCTGTTTCTGCGACAGATGTAGATTAAACTTTATTTTCTTGTCTGAATGGCAAAGTGCAACCTTCTCTGCAGGAGATGGTGGCTGTGCCCAAGCAAGCTAAATCATCATTTCCAGCTTGGTGAACTTCTAGAAATAAAGATGTAACCCATTTAAAGAAACGTAATAAATAAAACATGGGTGTTACTTCCAAAAGTTTGCCTTAAATTCATGCAGGTGGAATGAAATATATAGGAATAACACTTGAAATCCTTTTTTTTTTCAGACTAGATCAAGCTACAAGTAATGTTCAGAATGAAAATACAGTATGTTAATAGAAAAAGATGTGGAGACTCTAGAAAGAGTGCAGAGAAGAGCAACAAAGATGATTAGGGGACTGGAGGCTAAAACATAAGAACGGTTGCAGGAACTGGGTATGTCTAGCTTAAGAGAAAGAAGGACCAGGGGAGACATGATAGCATTGTTCCAATATCTCAGAGGTTGCCACAAAGAAGAGGGAGTCAAACTATTCTCCAAAGCACCTGAGGGTAGAACAAGAAGCAATGGGTAGAAACTGATCAAGGAGAGATGCAACTTATAACTGAGGAGAAATTTCCTGACAGTGAGAACAATTAATCAGTGGAACAGCTTGCCTCCAGAAATTGTGAATGCTCCAACACTGAAAGTCTTTAAGAAGATGTTGGATAGCCATTTGTCTGAAACGGTATATTGTTTCCTGCCTAGGCAGGGGGTTGGACTAGAAGACCTCCAAGGTCCCTTCCAACTCTACTATTGTATTGTATTGAAAACACATGGTTATATTCTTTATTTTTCTCTTTTTCCTGGAAAGTTCTAATTAATGAGGAAGTTTAGGAAGCTGCAAGTAATGTTCAGACTGAAAACATGGTGTCTTAATAGAACAAAAAAAATATGGCTATGTTCTTTATTTTTTATCTGGAAAATTCTAAGGAATGAGAAAGTTTAGGATTGTCAGACCTTCAGAGCTGCTATTTTCTAAAAGTGAATATTTTGTAAAGTCCACATAAAGAATGATGGAAACTAATCAAGGAGAGAAGCAACTTAGAACTAAGGAGAAATTTCCTGACATTGCAACAATTAATCAATGAACAACTTGCCTCCAGAAGTTGTGAATGCTCCAACACTGGAAGTTTGTAAGAAGAGATTGGATAACCATTTGTCTGAAATGGTAAAGGGTTTCCTGCCTAAGCAGGGGGTTGGACTGGAAGACCTTCAAGGTCCCTTCCAACTCTGTTATTCTATTCTAATGTTGCCTTCTTATATGTACGATATCTTGTGCAAACTTACATTCTGTGACATTGCAATTTTTTCTTCTATCCTGAAACTAGCTGTCAATATCCTATCCAACTAATTTTAAACCACTTGAGTTTGTATCCATTGTTTGCCTGTGTATTATTGTGGTTGAAGTGGAAGTAGTCATTGACAGGTAGGACATTGTAGCAGACAATTTTATGTACTACGCTTAGGTCAGACCTTAATCGGTGTAGTTCCAAGTTGTCAAAGCCCAAAATTTCAAGCCTGGTGGCATAAGGTATTCTATTATACCATGAAATTCAATGGTGAAAAGAGTAAGGTTCTACATTTAGGCAAGAAAAACGAAATGCACAGGTACAGCATAGGTGGTACCTTCCTCACTAGTAGTAACTGTGAGAGGGATCTTGGAGTCCTAGTGGACAACCATTTAAATAGGAGCCAGCCATGTGCAGCAGCTGCCAAAAAAGCCAACACAGTTCTAGGCTGCATCAACAGAGGGAGAGAATCAAGATCACATGAAGTCTTAATACCACTTTAAAATCCCTTGGAAGGCCACACTTGGAATACTGCATTCAGTTTTGGTCACCACGATGTAGAAAAGATGTGGAGACCAAGAGTGCAGAGAAGAGCAACCAAGAGGATTAGGGGCCTGGAGGCTAAAACATATGAATAATGGTTGCAGGAACTGGGTATGTCTAGTTTAATGAAAAGAAGGACTAGGGGAGACATGTTAGCAGTGATCCAATATCTCAGGGGTTGCCACAAAGAAGAGAGACTCAAACTATTCTCCAAGGCACCTGAGGATAGAACAAGAAGCAATGGGTGGAAACTAATCAAGGAGAGAAGCAACTTAGAACTGAGGAGAAATTTCCTGACAGTTGGAACAATTAATCAGTTAATCAATTAATCGCCATTTGTTGAAATGGTATAGGGTTTCCTGCCTAGGCAGGGGGTTGGACTAGAAGACCTCCAAGGTCCCTTCCAACTCTGCTATTGTATTGTATAACTATTATGAGCAGAAGAATGGAGTACTCTTCTCTTGAAATACCCCTGGACTCGCTCAATTGTATTAACGGCCAATATACAGTGTGGATTCCAGGCAGATGAGCTGTATTTGTTATACTAGTCTTTTTTTAAAAAAGAAGGAAAGAAGAGAATCTGAAATGCACATCCTTAAAAGGTTCTACATTAAACTGTTTAACTTGATTATGTAACATGGCATTACTAGCGATGTGGTTTTCTTTTGGAGAATCCAGCAGTCCTGTGTCTTTTTGAGCTCTTTCCAGAAAACTGGCCCAGCACGCTCCTTCTTCTAATAAGTTATCAACATGTCATACAGTAGTGAAAGCCAAAATCTTGAAGTAATTTCCTTTTTGTAAAAAATAATAACAATATGTTTTTGTAAGTCATCCAAAAACCTGATGAGATCCAAGATGCTATTCTGATCTTCTGAAACTCTAAGAAAAGGGGGGCGGGAGAGAGAAAGAATACCAGTAGCAATATCCATCTGAAAGTTCTCATTTCATATCTGGCTGTGCCAAGTTTAATTTTAATCGTGTACGCATGGCATGCAGAGACCTCATTGTCCTCCTAACAAATAAAGAAGATTAGTCTTCCACCACTGAGCATTCAGTATACAAAGCAACCCCTTTAGCACCTCATTCCATGTCTAACAGCCGGCTGTATTAAGGCTTCACCTTACACCTTCTCCAGAAGACCGTAGTAAGATGTTAGTTTGAGTGCTAAAGAACTAACAGCAGGTGTGGTTTTTTTTTAAGTACTGTGCAGGCCTATCAAGAATATAAATCGGTAAAGAGCTGTGAGGCTTGAAAATCAAGAGAAAAAAAATATCATTTCAAATTGTAGGCCATCTACATCCCATAGGAGGAGGGGAGGGGGAGGAGGGCAGTGGTGGGGTTCAAATAATTTAACAACTGGTTCTTTGCCCTAATGACCAGCTGGGTAGGTGGGGCTCGATGGTCATGTGACAGGGTGGGCGTGGCCAACTCAACGTCACTCACATTGATGGGTGCTTCATCTTAGCTGTTATAATGTAATAAGTGTACGCAAGACAATAAAGATCAGGTTAAAAACAATACCAGAATGTTTCCTTCCTGCCTTCCTTACAGGATTAGCCCTGTAAAATGAAAAACAAAAAAAACAAAATGAGATTTCTTCCAACAACCGGTTCCCCAAACTGCTTAGAAAGTTAATAACCAATTCTCCCGAATAGGTGCGAACTGGCTGAATCTCACCACTGAAGAAGGGAGAGATGATTGGACATCCATCTTCCGAGAAAGATTGTACAGCAATGATAGCTTCTGCACAATCTCCAGAAAGTAGGAGTCCATCTTTCTCTCTTTCTCTGTGTTGTGTACCGGCGGACCTGGCCAGCAGAGGGCAGGCGAGTGGAGAGGCCCTCTGATTGGCTCAGGCGCGCCGGCTAGCCGGCGGGAGAATCCCTTTGTTCCTATTGGTTCGCCGTCTGACAGCTCGTTGTATAAATAGCTGTCAGACGGTTTTAGTTCCTTGGTTCCTGTCAGTTCTCTGTTAATAAACACGTTGTACCATATTCTGACTCCGTCTCCTCAGTGACCATCCACAACACTGGCGACGAGGACGGGCGACGTGGAACCCTTCACCGTGCCACCGATGGCTTCTAACGCCGCTTTTTTGCCGTTCCGGCCAGAGGCTGAGGCTTGGGAAGCGTTTCTCGAAAGATTCGAGTGCTTCCTCATAGCCCATGACCTCGTCAGCCTCTCACAGGAGAGAAAACGCGGCATCTTCCTCAATTATTGCGGCCCAGAGATGTTCGCCACGGCACGGGCTCTTGCGGCGCCAGATCCTGCCCACTCACTGCCGTGGGACGACCTAATGACTCGCCTCAAACACCATTACGAGCCCGCGCCATCTCGTTTTGCCCGGCGGCAGTATTTCCGCCGGTGTATACAGAAAGAGGGCCAAACAATCGCCCAATACATCGCGGCTCTCCGCGCTGAGGCAAGCCTTTGAGAGGCGCTGCTGGAGCAGTTCATTTATGGACTTTGCGACGTCAAACTACATCATCGCATCCTGGCTAGACCCGAACTAACGTTAAAGATCGCAGTCGATGATGCCAGAGCCTACGAAATGGCTGACCAATCCACCCCGGATTTCAGCCACCTCAGCCAGCACCCACACGCTGCCTACGTGCTGCCTTCTCCATACGCGGCACCCACCGCCTCCTATGCTCCTTCGACTGCCTCCTCGTTCCGCACAGAGGTCGACCAGACCATCGACCGCCTCCAGTCGCTATCCACCAGGGATGGACATCAGTGCCTCAGTTGTGGCGGCCGCCACCAATGCTCCCAATGCAGATTCCGGCAAGCTCTCTGCCACCAATGTGGCAGAAAGGGCCATCTAGCTGCTGTTTGCCGCTCCGCGCCGCAAGATCGCCGAAATCCACTCCCTCAGCCACCGCCTGCCCGCACCCTGGCATCCTTGCCTTCACGCCGCCAGCATTCGCTATCTGTAGGGGACCCGGCTGAGGCTTTCCCGGAGTGGCTTGTTGACTCGGCCTCCTCAGCTTTGGAGGGCCGGGGTAAGCTGCATCTCCCCATCTATATTGAGGGTGTTCCCTGCCCTATGGAGGTGGACACCGGGTCGGCCTGATCTATAATGTCCTGGGCTACCCTTCGCTCCCTCCTGCCCTGGGTCCGGCCCCACCATCTAAAGGCCCCTGACTGCCGGCTGCGCGATTACCAGGGCAACGTAATTGACTTGCTTGGCTGCAGACTTTTTCAAATCTCCTACGGCTCCCGGCAAGCAAAACTGCCCCTCCTCATTGTAAAGAACTCCCTTGCCTCTCTGCTCGGCCTAGACTGGTTTAATGCCTTGGGCCTGTCTATCTCAGGAGTTCACTCTCTCTCTCCCTCCCCTCCTGACCCCCTCCCTTCTCTCTCCTCCCTCCTTTCTGAATTTTCCGATGTCTTTGCTCCCTCCCTGGGCTGCTACACGGGCACGCCCATCTCCCTGAACCTCGACCCCTCCGTTCCGCCCATTCGCCTTAAAGCACGCCGGCTTCCACTTGCTTTAAAAGCTAAAGTCGACGCGGAGCTGGATAAGCTCATCAGCCAAGGCGTATTGGAACCTGTAGATTTCTCCCCCTGGGAGACACCAATAGTGGTTCCTTTGAAGTCCGACGGATCCATTAGGATCTGCGCGGACTTCAAATCCACTCTCAATAAGGCCCTCCAATCACATCCGTACCCTGTGCCCGTGGTGCAGCACGTCTTGCACTCTTTGGGCCAGGGTCGGATTTTCGCCAAGCTGGACCTTGCGCAGGCGTACCAGCAACTGCCTGTCGATGACGCCACTGCGCTTGAACAGACGATCGTCACTCACCGCGGCGCATTCAAATGCCGCTGCCTCCAGTTTGGCGTCAGCATGGCCCCGGGCATTTTCCAAGGGCTCATGGAGCGTTTGCTCCATGGCATCCCCGGGGTCACCCCCTATTTTGACGATGTTCTAATCGCCGCTGCCGATCGATTAGAACTCGTCAAAAAATTACGCCTGGTCCTCCAGCAGTTTCGTGCTGCCGGACTACACCTCAAACCCTCCAAGTGCCAGCTCGGCGTGCCGTCTGTCACTTTCCTTGGTTTCCTGATCGATGCCAATGGCATTCACCCCGACCCTTCAAAAGTCGAAGCCATTCTCTCAGCCCCCACCCCTTCCAACAAAGTGGAGCTCCAAGCCTTCCTTGGACTCCTAAATTTCTACTCTTCCTTTATTCCCCACAAGGCTTCCCTAGCCGAACCCCTCCATCGCCTCCTGGACTCCTCCTCCCCCTGGACTTGGACCAGCCGCGAGGCGCATGCGCTCGCGGCTGTCAAACGCTCGCTCACTGCCCCTCCAGTCCTCACCCAGTATGACATTCGTTTTCCCCTGACCTTGGCTTGCGACGCCTCACCCTTCTGCGTCGGGGCTGTCCTCAGCCACGCCTACCCCGATGGCTCTGAGGCGCCCATAGCCTTTTACTCCCGCACCTTATCCAGGACTGAGCGCAATTACAGCCAGCTGGATAAGGAGGCCCTTGCAGCCGTTGCGGGAGTAAAACGCTTCCATTACTACCTCTACGGCCGCCCCTTCTCCCTGATCACAGACCACAAGCCCCTACTGGGCATTATTGCCGGTGACCGTCCCACTCCTCCCATCCTCTCACCCCGCATGTCCCGCTGGGCTGAATTTCATTCCTCTTACTCTTACACCCTCTCCTACAAGCCTGGCGGCCACATCGCCCACGCTGACACGCTGAGCCGCTGCCCCCTTCCGCTGCCTGTCGCGGACCCAGCCCCAACCCACTCTATCTGCCTCCTTGCCGACCTCAGCCTTCCGGTGTCCGTCTCGGACATCGCTCAGGCCTCCCGTGCTGACCCTCTTCTTGTCCGCGCCATGGCAGCTGTCACTCGTGGATGGTCCACGGCCTCCTCTGATTCCCAGCTTTCTCCTTTCTTCCGACGCCGCCTGGAACTTTCCGTCCTCCAGGATTGCCTCCTTTGGGGCAACCGTGTGGTTGTCCCTTCTTCCTTGCGCCCCGCTGTTCTGTCTCGCCTCCATGACGGCCACCCTGGCATTGTCCGCATGAAGAGCCTCGGCCGCGGCTATGTCTGGTGGCCGTCCATGGACGCGGACATTGCCACCTATGTGCAACGCTGCACCCCGTGCCAGCAAGTGCGCGCTGCTCCCCCGACATCTCCTCCCCGGGAGTGGGAAACCCCTATGGGCCCATGGAGCCATCTACACATCGACTTCATGGGCCCCATTGACGGCCGGGTTTTCTTCCTCCTGGTGGATGCGTGGTCGAAATGGGTTGAGCTGTTTCCCATGCCCAGCTCAACCTCCTCGGCCACCATCCGCGTCCTAGACTCGTTATTTAACACGCATGGCCTCCCTGACGTTATCATTTCCGATAACGGGCCGCAATTTTCGTCCGAAGAATTCCAGGCCTACCTTGCGTCCCTGGGCATCCGCCATGCCCCCGTCGCTCCCTACCACCCTGCGGGCAACGGCCTTGCCGAACGCGCCGTTCGTTCGGCAAAAGAAGCTTTCGCCCGTATGGCTGCTTTTCCCTGGCCTTCCCGCATCGCCACCTATCTCCGTTCCCAACACTCCACCCCTTGCCCCACTACGGGCAAAAGTCCCGCGGAGCTGTTGATGGACAGACGCCTCCGTTCCCTTCTCGACCGCCTTCACCCCCTCTACCACCCTTCCTCCCCTGCTCCTCCTCCCCCCCAGGTCTTTTCTGGTGGGTGAGGGGGTGTTTGCTCGCAATTACACCGGCGAGCCCAAGTGGCTACCTGGACATTACGGGGCCCTGTTCTTACAGGGTCCTCCTCGATGATGGGAGACATTGGCGGCGGCACATAAGTCAGATGCGTCGGAGACCAGAGGAGCCTGAAGACAGACCATCAGCAAAAAGTCAACCAGGCCCTGACAACGACGCCTGCCGGCCTGACCGACCACACGCCGCTAGCTCCGATCTCGCACCCGCCATTCCCGGCGCGCTGACAGGCTTACCGTTACCCGTTGGTGCATTGCCGGGGATGAGACCCGTCCAGGACTCTTCGCGGCCTGTTCGCCACAAGAGCGGAACCGACCCTCCTTCCTCCTCTGGCGGGGCGCCATCTTTGCTGAGACGCTCCCAACTCCTGCGCAGACGGCCATTGTACTTAGATGATTACGCCTGCACAATCCAGGGGAAAGGGGTGTTGTGTACCGGCGGACCTGGCCAGCAGAGGGCAGGCGAGTGGAGAGGCCCTCTGATTGGCTCAGGCGCGCCGGCTAGCCGGCGGGAGAATCCCTTTGTTCCTATTGGTTCGCCGTCTGACAGCTCGTTGTATAAATAGCTGTCAGACGGCTTTAGTTCCTTGGTTCCTGTCAGTTCTCTGTTAATAAACGCGTTGTACCATGTTCTGACTCCGTCTCCTCAGTGACCATCCACAACACTCTCTCTCCAGTTTTGGTCACCACATTGCAAAAAAGATGTTGAGACTTTGGAAAAAGAACAACGAAGAGCAACTAAGATAATTAGTTTAATTTAGTTAATCTAGTTGGAGACTAAAATATATGAAGAACGATTGCAGGATTTGGGTTTGGCTATTCTAAAGAAAAGAAGGATGGGGGACATGATGGCAGCATTCCAGTATTTGAGGGGCTACCACAAAGAGGAGGGGGGTGGTCAATGGATTCTCCAAAGCACCTGAGGGCAGGGCAAGAAACAATGGATCAGAACTAATCAAGGAGAGAAGCAACCTGGAATTGAGGAGAAACTTCCTGACAGTGAGAACAATTAAGCAGTGGAACAGAAGTTGCCTTTAGAAGTTGTGGGCTCTCCATCACTGGAGTATTTTAAGAAGAGACTGGACAGTCACTTGTCTGAAATGGTATAGGATCTCCTGCTTGAGGAAGGAGTTGGACTAGAAGACCTCCAAGGTCCCTTCCAGCTCTATTCTGTTTCTGATTCTTTTTTTCTGAGCTTTTCTGTATATGTGGTCTTTATGGTCTAGACTAGATTATTGCTGCCAATTGATCATTTGCTGTCCCATTAGTGAAGGGTTTACTATGCTTGGGAAATATTAATACACTATAATTTCCAGCTGAAAAGCAAGGCAAGAAATTGCTTACCCATCAAACAGTCAGCAGCAACAAATTCCTTCATTTACAAGCTTCGTTCCAGCGTACCTTTTTTTAAAAAAAAAAAAACCAGCAAAACAGTACTTTTAAAAGCATCAATATTAGAAATGGAATGAAGAAAGTTCAATCCTGTGCAAAATTAAATGTGATTTTATTTTTATTTTTTCCCCCCAAAAAATGTTGACCGTATTTTGTGTTATGTCTTATACTGGCAAGAAATGTTTACAAAATATAGACAGCATGTTAAAAATATCTATATAAATATTGAAATGGAGCCCTTTGGAGGAAAGGAGATGACTGCACACTCTCATAAGTCAAGACAAATAGAAGTGAGAAAGGCTTGATTACAGGAGTGGGTTCCAACAGGCACTACTGTAGGTTCGCACATGCGCAGTGCAATAAAAATCATTCTGTGCATGCACAGAAGCAAAAAACAAGATGGTGGTGCCTACAACGATGCCCGGAGAACTGGTTTGGGGGTGTGGCAGGCCTGGGTCACTGCTGGTTACAGTGACCCAGGCCGCCAAACCACTACCGGTTCAGCCGAACTGGTTTGAGCCGGTAGCGACCCACCACTGCTTGACTAGAGTGGAGGGTTTCACATTTTGTTACCACTGATTTGACCCTTTGTTCCCCCACCCACTTCACACTTGTGCTTTGCTCATGTGCACACTCCTGTGCATGCGCCTGACCTAGTGGTAGGTTCCAGATCCCGTTGCAACCGTACCAGGCCCAGCATCCTGCACATGAACGTGCGTGGTGTGCTCATGCATCGTACCTGCCAGCAACGCCTCTGCAAGCCCCCGGAACGCTGCTGCTCCTTGGTGGAATATCGTGCAGGTGCTGTAGGCACCATGTGCCTGCACGGAAGCGCCAAAGGCTTTAAAGGACAGGTAGGGAGCTCGGGTGGGCAAGTAGGACCTCTGGAGCACCGAAACGAAACGGTACCCGGTGCTCTGGGCAGGCTCCAGTACTCCCATACCAGGGCGTACCTGCTGAAACCCACCACTGGCACAGCCTCAAAAATGTGCCTAAATAGAGCCGCCGTGGGTGGGCAGGCCACCCGCGGTTTCCGCTATCAGTTTGGGCAAACCATTGCAAACCATCTAAATACCACCTCTGCTTGATTCCCTTGCCTGGTAAAGGAACAGCTAAGGAAAGATTCATTAACCTGCCAGATACTTAATACATCATCTCCTATCCTAGTGAGGCATTGTTTACAAAACCTCTAAAGACACATCTCTTTCAGCAGGTTTTTAATCAGCAATATTCCTTTCATTCTTCCTTTTCATCTCTATCTTTCAGGTTTCTTTTGGTGAGAATTTTGTCGGGGTCTTGGAGTGCTCGCCAGAGTGGATAGGTTATAAATCAAATAAATTAAGGGAACTATAAGTTAATACTCTGGAAATACCTAGACTAAGCCATAGGCTAGCGGTCAAATTACATATAAGATGATAGTAGCTTGCAGCTTTATGTTAATTTTTTTCCAGTTTCTCAGCCCAGCCCTGGATGAGCCTCCAGTCAAGGACGAAGAAGATTTAAGGCATCTTTTCTGTTCCTTGCTTAAATGTTAAAGAAAAAAAGACACTCAATTTACAATGACAAATTTTCCTTTCATTTATGAAGTATGTGGGGCGAATTCTCAGGTTATTTCGCCACTAGGGAATTATAACATTTCCTGAAGTCATTGGTCCATCTTGGCCCCAAAAGAGCAGCCATGATGTCAAACGTCAAAGCACACCAGCGGCGATGGGGGGGAAGTTCAGAAAGATGCCATAAGAGGCATTGACAACACATAAAAGTTGGTTCCTCAGAGGATAAAACTGATAAATAAATTATATTACTATGTATGTATTAAACTTGAAAGCGAGCAGGTAAAGGAGACGATGATTGTCTGGGCTAAAATATTTGGATATGCAATAGATTTAGATAAATAGCAGAAATTGTGGGATAGAAATATTAAACTGACAATGTCGACTGCATATAAGGAAAACCTGTATAAAATGTTTTATAGATGGCACTTTGCACCGACAAGTTTGGCAAAAATGTTTAAAGATCAATCGTCTAAATGTTGGGAATGTAAGCAGACATCTGGTTCATATTATCATATGTAGTAGACACACCCAAAAGCAAGAAAATATTGGGCAAAAATGCGTACATGGCTGGAAAAAACAATAAAATGAACCATAAGAATCCTTATGATTCTTGATGAATGTATCTTGTCTTTTTATGTACACTGAGAGCATCTGCACCAAAGACAAATTCCTTGTGTGTCCAATCACACTTGGCCAATAAAGAATTCTATTCTATTCTATTCTATTCTATTCTATTCTATTCTACTGGACACCTGTTGCACAATTCCCTGACACTCACATTATACACCAAAACATTTTCAGCCTGCAATTTTTGGCCAAGTGTTCAAAGTAGCCCACAAAGCTCAGAGAAACTGGTGCTCACTGATGCTTTCTTCTAGCCCAGAAGTTCCTAAATCTGCATGGAGGGGAGAAAAAAAAAGATGATTTCTTTCAGCCTTCTCTCTTAGCTTAGAGTCCGTAGGAGGTTCTCAAAGGCAGAACAAAGTGAAGCAGCAGACTAACTCTGTGGAGCCGTTTTTCAAGGCCTGCTTTAGTGAAAAGTGAAGCATTCCTTTGAAGCTTCAGAAGGAACTATTCCGTACTATAAAAGGCTGACATTCTAAAAAAATTGAAGCCACTGCAAATGGCAATGAGTTAAATAAACAAGCTTCTTCTGGGCAGCGGGAGACTGATAAAGGGGCTAAATCAATGGTGAGATTCAAATTTCTTTACTGCTGGTACTGTGGGCGAGTCTTGGTGGGCGTGGCAGGGGAAGGATACTAGAAAGCCTCCATTCCCTCCCCACTCCAGGGGAAGGATACTGCAAAAGCTCCATTCCATCCGCACTCCAGGGGAAGGATACTGCAAAATCTCCATTCCCTCCCCACTCCAGGGGAAGGATACTGCAAAATCTCCATTCCCACCCCACTCCAGGGGAAGGATACTGCAAAATCTCCATTCCCACCCCACTCCAGGGGAAGGATACTGCAAAATCTCCATTCCCACCCCACTCCAGGGGAAGGATACTGCAAAATCCCCATTCCCTCCCCACTCCAGGGGAAGGATACTGCAAAAGCTCCATTCCATCCGCACTCCAGGGGAAGGATACTATAAAATCTCCATTCTCTCCCCACTCCAGGGAGAGGATACTGCAAAATCTCCATTCTCTCCCCACTCCAGGGGAAGGATACTGCAAAATCCCCATTCCCTCCCCACTCCAGGGGAAGGATACTGCAAAAGCTCCATTCCATCCGCACTCCAGGGGAAGGATACTGCAAAATTTCCATTCCCTCCCCACTCCAGGGGAAGGATACTGCAAAATCTCCATTCCCACCCCACTCCAGGGGAAGGATACTGCAAAATCTCCATTCCCACCCCACTCCAGGGGAAGGATACTGCAAAATCTCCATTCCCACCCCACTCCAGGGGAAGGATACTGCAAAATCCCCATTCCCTCCCCACTCCAGGGGAAGGATACTGCAAAAGCTCCATTCCATCCGCACTCCAGGGGAAGGATACTATAAAATCTCCATTCTCTCCCCACTCCAGGGGGAGGATACTGCAAATTCCCATTCCCATCCCACTCCAGGGGAAGGATACTGTAAAATTCCCATTTCCTCCCAATCAGGTGGGACTTGGGTGGCAGAGAATAGATGAGGGCGAGGCGAATCAGAGATGGTATTTACCAGTTCTCCGAACTACTCTAAATTTCCACTACCGGTTCTCCAGAACTGGTCAGAACCTGATGAATACCACCTCTGGGCTAAATTCAAACCACTACATTAGCTGAAACAAACCAGCTGATGTATGCAGCAGCCTTCATAACCACCAAAGAACTGGGTTTGAAAATACAAAGGAACTAAAGAGGCAAGAAGGAGAAGCCTAAGTGGAAAATTCGATTGGAATTGAAGATCAAAAAATTTCGTGGAGACTTGAGCAACTTGAAGTCTCCACGAAGAACTTAAGGCAAGGTCAGCTAAAGAACAAGCAAGTCAAAAGCAGCCTGAAAGCAAGATACAATTTGGAGAATAAGGAGATTGCGGTAGTAATTAAAAAGCTGAAGCAGAGGGTTGTTGCCATTGCTGAAAAGATTAAACAGTATGAAAATCAAGTAGCTCAGTTCAAGGAAAACTCACAGTTCAGAGCAAATCAGCATCAGTTTCATAAGAGCTTAGAAAGTGGAGATGGAGTAACAACAAATGAAAAGCCTGATAAAGAGAAAGCTCTGAAATTCTGGAAGAATTTGTGGGAAAACAACAAGAAGCACAACAGAAATGCAACATGGATCAAGCAGGTTGAGGATTCCATTAAAGTGCATAAAATGGAAGATGTGAAAATAACAAAAGAAATGGTGCAAAGGCAGTCAAGAAAAGTGAAGAATTGGAGTGCACCTGGTCCAGATGAGCTACATGGTTTCTGGCTAAAGGCACTTACAAGTATGCACGAAAGATTGGCAGCCCAAATGAACCAGATCTTAAAAACACGTGGCAATGATGAATGGATGACAACTGGAAGGACATTTTTGATCCAAAAAGATAAAGAAAAAGGAAAGGCCCCTGGAAACTATAGACCAATCTCCTGTTTGCCAACAACATACAAGCTCCTTACTGGTATCATTGCAAACCCAATTTATGGATACTTGGAAAGAAATGACTTGCTTCCTGTAGAACAGAAAGGAGGCTGCAAAAATTTAAGAGGAACAAAGGACCACCTGCTGATTGACAAGCTAATCCTAAAGAATTCAAAGAAAAGATAAACCAAGCTGTTCATGGCTTGGATAGACTATAAGAAAGTGATTCAGTTCCCCACAGCTGGATCAAGAAATGCCTGAAAATCTTTGGCATCAGCAGCAACATACAAAAATTCATGGAAACTTCAATGAACCTCTGGAAAACGAAGCTTATGGCTAATTGACAAGAACTGGGTGAAGTTGAAATTAAATGAGGCATTTTCCTGGGTGATTCCCTTTCACCCCTACTTTTTATACTCTCAGTGCTATCACTGACAACCATTTTGAAGAAGGTGAACTGTGGATACGAACTTGCAAGAAAGGACTGAAAATTTCACACTTGGTGTGCATGGATGCTTTGAAGCTGTTTGGTAAAACAAAAGCTGAACTGAATTTATTAATTGAAAGCACAAAAGAATTTGGCCAAGACATTGGAATGCAGTTTGGAATTGACAAATGTGCAACAATGGCAATCAAGACAGGCAAGGTCCTAGAAGATGATGGAATACAACTTGAGAATGAAGAAATGATGAAGGCAGTAAAACCAGAAGAAGGCTACAAATACTTGGGGATTTTAGAGGCCTCTGACTTAATGCATAATAAAGTCAAGGAATTAACCTCAGCTAAGTACATTCGACGAACTCGCAAGATATTAAAGTCCAAACTGAGTGGAGGAAACATCATAAAAGCCATAAATACCTGGGCTATACCTGTAATTTGATACTCTGCAGGAATAATTGACTGGACCCAGATGGAGTTGGACAATTTGGACAGAAAAACAAGGAAGCTTATGACAATGAATCATGCTTTGCACCCTAAAACTGATGTTGACCGATTGTATCTACCAAGAGCAGAGATGGTCGAGGACTCCTACAAGTAAAGCAGACTGTGGAAGAAGAAAGACACAGCTTGAATGATTACATCCAGAAAATTGAAGAACCAATGATTAAGGAAGTAAATAAAAGAGGCCTTTTGAAGACAACTAAGTTAAAAGCTGAATATAAGAAAGAAGTAATTG